>NW_016908719.1:280965-368485 GCF_001483705.2 Eufriesea mexicana | reverse complement strand
CCGAGTTCGTTGTTTTGCATAATCGCGGAACGCGTATACGCCCCTCTCCGTCGCGGTTCCTCTTTATATTCTTTGCTCCGCTTCAACAACCGCTCGTTCGGTAAACTTCGTTAGCCTTTCGACGAAAGCGCATTAAGAATCTCTCTTTCTCGCTCTGCCTCTCTTTCGTTTTGCCTCTGCGCGTTGGTAACTTTTAAAATCGCTACGACACGGCAAAGTGCATCTAACGAAGCAGCCCCGTGGCTGCGAGACCGGCGTCCGAGCGGAAAGGGACACGTTTTCAGCCTGGTTATCGGGCGACCGTCTCGCGTTCACGGGTCGTTTCGGTGAATTAATGCTTCGAATCTGCCGTTTGATCGTTTTCGCGTTCACCGTGTAATCGCTGAGCGGATAATAACCCGCTTAAGGGTGCCTGTTCATTGGCCCGGCCAGTTTTTCCACCCCTCGCGGCCCGCCCAGCTGAACAGCTTCTCTCTGCTCGTCGGCTGCTCGCGATGTTCGCCTAACGCCACCGTTACGCTTCGCGTCGATTTTCCGTGGGGTTGGCCAGACTCGATTTCGCTCCGCGCTTTCGTCGCTTTCGTGCAGGAAGCGTCGCGTGGCCATGGCGAAAACGAAACGCGAGTCGTAAAGGGAACGAGGGTGGGTGGCGAGAGAGGTTGGGAAAGAATCTCGTAAAATACGGACATAAAGGCAACGCGCTTCGGCTGCCAGGCTTCCGGCAAGTTTCTCCATTAAGGGGTAAAATTCGAGAGGCGAGTGTTGCTCGTTCGACAACGGTCACATCTTCACCCTTTCCATCCCCTCGACCTGACTGCGATAAATGGAACGCCATAGAGTTCCGGCGCTAAATACGTCGAATCAGGACACGACTCTTGCAATTTTCGTCGGTTTAGTATCCAGCGAGTCACGAATCGATGTCGAATGATCTCGAGTTTCTTTTCAAGGATTTTTCTACCCTCCATTTTCTCTACCGATTGATTTACCTCGCGCAAAAGTCTCGTATCAAATCTTCGCGTTCCTTCGAAGAGCTCTTCTCTCGAGACTCGTTTCGCGATACTCTTTCGGCTTGCCCCGCGCGTAAAGAAGGATACGTTTTTGTAAGTCTTCGGGACACGAGGGTTTCTGCAAGCCGCAACTCCATTACGGTCGATATTCTGGTTATTTTTTGTTCCAAAGGAATAATTCAATCTCTGTCCACGCAGCACCCTCTCTGCCGTGTGGTTTCTCCACCCTCCTAGAACTTAGGTGATACGTGCGATTTAACGAGAAAGGGGTTGTTCGCGATCGAAACGGTACGCGCATGCGCTCTCGGTTAATTCAGAGGGCGGTAGTCGACGCTGTTCGCGGAACTGCGAAGTCGGTAATGCAGGAGGGATGATTTTCATCTCGGGAGGGTAGTTTTCTCGAGCCTCGGTTACCGACTCGGCTTGCCGGTGTTACCCTTTGCTTTCTTCGCAGAGATAGTTTCTCCTGTAGCAAGACGAGTCTAGTTTTCTGACGTATCTACGCGAGATCTTCATCAACGGTTGGTATCCCAGGTGATAGAAACCGTGTTGCAGTTTCCTGTGCCAATTGGACTTGTCTGTCCCTTACCCTGTGCCAATATTCCAGAATGGTTCCTTACCCGTATGAGATCAGCGACTCGCACTGTCGACTGTAGGATGCATAACGTTTCATTTTATCCCACGAAATTGACTATCGTTTATTTTTACCCCCACGTCGAACCAGTTACCCTTAAATTTATATCCCTTTATAAATTTCTTCGTTCTCGTCCGTTTCAGTATTTTCGAGTCTCGATTGATCATTGACCGTTCGCAAAAATTCTCGTTTCGATGCTTCTCGGAAAACGAGTGTCATCGAATAGTTGAATTTATCGTGGTTGTTTTCGTTTACTCGCTGCCTCGCGGAAGAATTCGCGAGGGGTGTAAAAAGGGCGAGGATTTATGGGTAAGCGAGATTGGATCGATTCACTGACAGTCTCAATATTGTCGCTTTTGTGGGGTGCTGTGTCATCTTCATTGTTTCGAAAAAACCAATCTCGTAATAATTCCGGAATTCGCGGTGCGCAATAACTTCCGTTATCGGCGATAAATCCTCAATTGGATGAACCGCTTGTCCGCCCGCTCGAACAGATTCCGCCGCGATAAATAATCCTCCATTGTTGTATTTAATTTATTTAAGCGAAAGAAAATGGCCGGTCTCATTACGCGTTTACCGAATTGTTTGACTCTCGTTTCTTTTCCCGTTGAAACGTTGTTCCGCTAAAACGTCAGCAATTTAGCCTCTTTTTTCCTCCTCTTGTTTGTAGTCGAGCAGTCGTTGTTTCCCTTTTCTAACAAACTGCCATGAAAATACATCGTAATTCTTTTTTCCAAAGAACGTCGCGACTCGCGTAACGTTTGTTTCTCCGCAATCGTTTTATTCCTACCTGTGTAGGCGCGTATTTGTCTTTCCCACGATCTTTTCCCCCCTTTTTCATTCTTTTCTGACGGAAAACCGAATTATGGAATTCTCATTTTCGTTAGCGGAATTTCCGCGAAACTTCTCGTATCCGTTTTCACGCGACTCAGTTCCCGAACGAGATTTCTTACGTAAAATTCTCTCCGCCGCGGGAATTCTGGAGACGGTAACGTTGCGATTTTATTAGAAACTTAATTCGGAAGTTCTCGTGCTCGTAATCGAGCTTAATCGCGGGAACGTCGAGGGCGAATACGTTTACGAGATCAATTAAAACGATCTCGAAGAAAGAACCGGTAATTCAGCGAGCGGAGAAGAGATGGAAAAACTGGCGTTTATGGGAGGACGAGAAAGTTTGTCCCGAAACGGGAAGCGGACAATTCGCCATACAAATTTCGACGTTCGAATACGTCGCGGAGACTCGTGAAGGTTCGTTGAAATTTATACGGTGGAAAATTAGTTTTGTCGAATCTGCCGAGCGAGCAGTCACGGCTTGTAAAAGCAACGTTTATTTGCTCTAATTGCTTATGTAATTACGTCGCGGGGAAGGCGCTTTTAATCGGAACACTTCGCGACCGCGGCAAATTACACCGGTAATTAGACAGACATCGGTGAATCGTTCCTTCGTTAAACGTACTCGCTTCCTTCTTAAATTTGCTTTTTATTAGCCAAGGAAAAGGAACCGCAATGGTTCTCAATCGGCTCGAGTACCATTCGGCCAATTTACGTTAATTATTTACGAGCGGTGCTTTAATGGCCCGGAATTATGAAAACCGTGATTTCAAATCCGAATCCGCTGAAAATTTCAGCGTAATCCTCAAAGCGTATTACGACGATGTTACGAGGATTACCGCGGATCTCGTAAAATTCGCTGTTTCGCTATTATATCCCCGGATTCGAATTTTACCACGAAATCCCGATGTTGTTAAAATATCAAACTGCGAATTCTCGCAATTCGATTTAACTCCTGCTGCGTAACCCTCCCACGGTTTGAGGAATTTTTATTTTTACCTCTGCATAACACCCCGTGCGTTACTACCCCTTGTGTGTCACCTGGATCGACCACTCGGTCACCGGTATACGGTCGACGCAGACGTCGAGCGTCCGTATCTTCTTTCGATCCGACTCGACGAGCCAGCTAGTGCCTCGTAGTCCACGTTTGAAAAGGAAAAGTCGGAGGAAAATGCGTCGGAGTATACCCGAGGTAACGTTGCGAGCAGATGTCGCCGCCTGTCGGTTCTCTCGAAAGCTTCAGGGACTTTACAATACCGTACTTGCAACGTGTACGCGACGAGTACACATGGGGTGAGTCGTTCGGAACGGCCATGGAAAACGGTTACAACCGGGTCCGCATTTTCGCAATTTTCCCGGTAACGGTCATTGAGGAGAAGCGCGGCTTTTTGAAACCTCGATTGCCGTGTTTGAATTAAAAATACACAATAAAGGGGACGCACTTGCCCGCGTTCCGCGACATTCACCTCCTTTTACCACCCTTTGCTACCGCATTGTGCTTTTCCCTTTTTTCGGCACGGTTAATTAAGGCGCGTTGCTCGCAATTTCGCTTCCTACCCTCGCCCCTCTTTCGATCACCATTTTCCAACTTTTGCGTAATTTCGCCGGTGTACTCGTGTCTATTAGGAGATTACGTTTCCGGTCTTATCGCTGCGTCCTCTTGAATTTCTTGATTTTTACGGACAGCCGTGTCTTTCGGTTATTTCTTCTCGGAGATGGAATCTTGCTCGCTTTTTTCGCATTCAACCAATAGTTCTTCGAATTTCGCAACGTCTGTCTCGTTTTTCGGGATAATTCGCGATCTCGTCGGATATGTTCTTCGAGTTTCCAACGTTGAACGTCTGACAGTGTCGACGGTATTTCTGCTTCCGTTTCTTGTTCGGTGGAGCTGGGATACCTCTCGGTACTTTTGATCGGCTCACCCCGTAGATTTTCGTGCAACTCGCGACAATGCTTCCGGTGCATTCCGCACGATATCAGCCCGTATGTCCGTGGCAGCAGCTCTTTGTACAGCCGTCCCAAAACGGGGACAAAGCAACCTCGCTAAACCGGCGGATAACAGTTCCAGAAACTGCGATAAAAAAGGAGCTTAGTTAGCGGGAAAAAGGAGCGCGCCGGGTACAAACCATCTACGATTCTTCAACTATCCGTTTCTTTGTACTAATTGAAACGCATCGGGCCATCAACGCGGTTACCGCGACGTTCTTATTCAAACTGCTATCTCCGCGGACAAAAGACCGGCGGGGAACCGTGCACTCGTTTCAACGAAATTTTTCAAAGCGCACGAATTGCCAGCCCCATTCTTCGCGCACGTCACGCGCGAAATTCGACATTTTCATCCCGCTCCTCTCGCCAGGATACACGATTCTCTCTTTTGCCCCTTTTTCCTAACCAGAAATAATTAGCGCGAGGCGCTCGACGCTCCGTAAGAGTGATATTTTTGGTCTCTCTCCAAAAGTCCCGACGGTGTAAGAGCATCATCAGCGTAGCTGGCTGGTGTCTCTCGGGCCAGGTAATGGCGAGTCGAAACGAGGATTCCACGCAAAGAATTTTTTCCCCCCTTCTGCCGCCTTCTCTCTCATCGTTTTCGGCTTAGTTGGCGCGAAACGGCCAAATGAAATTGCGCGACAAAGGGAAAGGAGAAGAGAGAGAGAGAGGGAGAGAGAGTGTGAGAGCGAGAGAGTGAAGAGGGAACAGGGAACACTATGGAGATCACAGGGGAGGCGAGTCTGTGGGGCGAGAAACAGGTCAGTCGCGTTCTTTTGAAACGTCGACATTTTCGATTCCCCGGGCGATTCTCGCGGCTAGGGCACCCCGCCTGGAAGATAAGGAATTCTGGAAAAATCGCGGGCCTCGTCTGAATATGGACGTTGACGCATCCCCGGGGATCGCCCCGTTTTTCACCCTTTTTCCGCGTTTGCACAGGCCGAATATAGATTCAACGACGCGCCAGTTCGATGTAACTCTCGCGGACGCGTAAATATCGTTTTGTCGCGTTCCTCTTCGCTCCTATTCTTTATCCGCCGTTTGTTATTCAACGGGGAAAGGGTTTACAGCGACGGGGCGAACGGAGTTTGTAGGGCGGAAAATATTAGCGTCCAGGAGCGGCGACTGGACTGCAGGGAATTACGTGCAAAGCGGAGTGGAACTTGGTGACGCACTTTCGAAACTCCGCTAATTTACGACGGCCACCTGGCGACGCGTTATTGCTTACAGTCCGTCATTAAATCACTGCCAACTTTATTACTTCGAAATTATTAAGTTTGCATTCGATTCGTCGCTGGTCGGTACCACCGTCGTAGCTACGTAGTATAGTGCCAGTTCACGTCAAACAGGGTCCAAGTACCCATTGGGACGATCGTTCGTCGAACGAATTAAACATTGTCTCCCCGAATTCTGGTTAGACCACGTTCTCTCCATTCTCTTCTCCGTCGATGATGAAATATTCCAGGAGTCTCGAATATACCGATAACGAATTACTCGACGCTAAAGGAGCAGTGCGATACAGTTTAATTATTCACCGACTTTGCTCCAAACTGTACTTCCAGATTCCGAATAGTTCCCTTTTATGGCGTTTTATGCTGTTACTCGTATAAGACATGTCCACGCGAACCCTCGATTAGTCTTGGTCTAATTTTGTAGTCACTGAATTTATTATTAAAGTAGAATTGTTCGAAGACAGTGATTGACTGAGCAGTGACGAATATATGCGAATATATATATGTCTGATCGACAATATACGGAAATAAAGGATGTCATGGATTCCAGTATATATTTTATTCACGAGCTAAGAGATCTGAGAGTAAAGTATAAGCTAGAAAGGTTATAAACTAAATACGCTATTCACATTCGCATTATCGAACTACCCGACTCTCTTTCAAACGTATTGTATATGCTCACCCACAGGACTGTCCCAGGACAGCCCTTGCACCCTCATTTAAACCACGCTCTCCGCCTTCTTTCATCCTCACGCATTTTCCATAGCCTCGCTCTCGAGGTGGGCCACGTACCCTAAACATTCAGGCGCCTTTCGTTCTTCGCATGCATTCCATACAATCATAAATATCCCGTTCATCCGATTCTTGCACGCGATCACCTCAGACATCCTCTAAACGTTCAGGCTGAACCCTAGAATACTGTCTATCGCCAGCTAGTCGGACCCAAGGGTTCTTTCGCACTGACTCTCAACCTGATATTGCTACATATATACACAGAAAAATAACTCCAAATAACTCTCCTAATAACTTCCCCGCGACACTGTCTTCTCGAGAGAATCATCCCTCGTTTTCTCTAATTTTCCCCCTTAAATCTCCCTTCACTCCTCTGAAAATGTTGCAACCCCATCGGTGAACTGATTTTCCAGATGAGTCCTGCTTTCGTCTTGTCCACTCGCTTCCTCTTTATGACCCTTTTCCGCTTAGGGCCCTTAAGCCGACGATACTACATTCCCGACACGCCGGAACTACCCTTCCGTTCTCGAACGCTTCCGACTCGTTTCCCCAAAATCCTCGGAACGAACCACCCTCGAAGAACCTCGCGATCTTTATTCGGCGATCAGCCTCCCCCTCGTTCGGGGCGACCGAACATCCCCGAAAAATATGGCGGTATTCGCGACATAGAGCGAAGCGAAACGAGCGAAGATAGCGGAGAACCCGTACCCCGTCGGGCCACGCGACCGATCTATGTACTCAAACTCTTACCTTCGCGTGCGAGGAAAAAAGCACTTGGCCCGGGGCGGATAGACGAAGCTCTCCGCTTTATTTAAATTCCACGCCGGGTTGTTCCGCGGTGCAGCTACGGAGCTTGCGGGGAGCGGATACGGGGGTAGCTATCGGTGGCGGGAAAAAATGTTGGCCGCACCTAGCAGCCCGGTCTGTTCCTGGGAGCGATGCAGCGAAACGAGGAAGCGGTTTCCGGAAAGGGAAACTCTAGCCGGGACGCGTATCCGCCGTGCATTACCATACTCGGCTACTTGCGCGGGTTGCAGCCGCGAAAACGATCCCTGTACGCGAAACTGAATTACACTACCGTACGTTATCGCCGATTTCGATGCATCGATCGGCACGGCACGCGTTTCAAATGCACTTGCACCGGGATAGAAAAGAGCTTTCCTTCTCTCTTCTCCGATTTTTCGCCTTTGTTACGACCGCTCGTAATGGACCGTCGTAAAACTCGAATCGCGGACTTTTTTTAACGTTCCTTCCGCGATGAGCTTCCCCGGAAGCCGTGCAGCTCCGAGATTTCCACGTCGTTTGGCTTTTCCGATGGATTAAAATGGTAATCCTGTATAACATAATTATAAATAATTATTGGTAATTATGGAATAGCGTGAACAGGTTAGCGTCTGCTGTCTCTGAGATTCTCAAGGTTCGAGCACGTACAGGAATAAGTATGTAATTCGTCAAGGGGGACAGTCGTGAAATAACAAATTTGCTAGTGGGACAGAAGGAAGATCCCAGTTTGAGAAAGATTCGGTGGGACAGAGTTGCCCGTTTAGCAGGATTCAGATGTAGCTCGTACAGGATTAAGATCGTAGGCTGAGATTCGTCGGGGATCATAGCAGAGTGTCTTGATATCACGGAGATCGAGATTGCGGGATATGATTCGTGGCGACACTGTGGCCCGGAGACGCGATGCTATCGAGTCGACAACCTACTAGGATTCCGGCATCGTAAACATCGGCTGGAATGTCTGTATCCTCGTGATCCTAGCCTCGGCGATGTTGGTCACCAGGTTCCATCGTCTCTGATCCGTCTCCCCGGCGTTATTAGTCCAATTCTGAGCAGATCTCCCGTTTTACTCGGTGCCTGCGATTAACGATCGTTCGTTATTCCGAGCACGGCTTAATATTCCAGCGTCTCGTTCCTCGGCAGCTTTTAATTCTGCTACGTAGACCGATCCGAGTTCGGTAAGTGGAGCAGCGGGTATCGCGTCCCGGTGCGGAGTAGATCGTGCGTCTTTCCTCGAGATCAATTACGCTGTGCATCTGGGACAGAGCGGATTCATAAAGGTGAAATCCAGCGCATCGATCCGTAACGCGCGCAGAAATTCGCCGTGGCAGGGAAAAAAACGGTCGGGTTTTTTCAAGGGGAAAAGTTGTTTTTTTTTAGGATACTTCTAGATCCGTCTTCGAACGCTGTCTTTCAACAGGCGTCGTAAACATAAAAGACAGTTCTAAGAATCTCTGCTTCGAGATATTTCACTACCGATCTTCAGGATTATCGCTGGAATGGACGTAAACCCGTGCACGCAGACATTAGGTTCCTCAGTTCGAGTCAGCGCTACAGATGCACACTTGGTGTTGCGTCCCGAACACTGCAACTCGCAGGGTGAGAGTTTCACAGGGTTGTAAGGCTTGTTTGCGCTGATACGACAATGCTGGGATGTGGTCTACTCTAAATTAATAGAGCTAGACCTGGTCAGGGGTGAAGTAAAGAATTCTGATGCGTTGCTGTCTCTCGCGCTGAGTTGATCGTCCTAGGGCTTGATTGATAGTCTGACTGTGATGCTTATCCTGTTTTCGTGGGATTTTTAGGAAAACTCTCTGGTGACTGCTGTCTCGGTGGTTTTATAAATTTTATATGTCTACTGATTGGTCGGTGTGAAATGTAAGTGGTGGCTGTATGTGTTCCAACCATTTGGTGGTTGTGAATTATATTGGGAGCGTGTGACAGCTTCGCCGTCTTTCTGTGGTGGTGGACGTTTAAATAATTTGGGCTCTTATGTCTATCGTCTCAAGGGTGATCCTATTGATCCTTGCTAAGGTTCACCTAAGTGGTGAATATGACAGGTGATGACGAGTGTATACGAATCAAGGGACGCTGGCAATAAGGACATAAACAGTGCTTCACTTAACTAGGGATATTCGATCCTGGGCCGCAATGCTTGGTGTACCTTGCACTTCCGCTCGTCTCGTTGTGCCAGTACCTTCCGTCGGGAAGGGAACTCGGCCTGGACACTCGGAGCGGAGCAGTAGAAGACGGAATTTGCCTCTGGCAGATCGATACATCGGAGGAGAGCTAGTAGAGAGATCCTGCCGGCGGTGTGACGAGGCTCCTCCGCTGGAGCCGAGAGTTAGCTGCACTGTTTCCAAACGCCGCGTTGGTCACGGAGCTCACGTTCCGGGCGTATATCTCGCGGCCCGATGATTCCTCCAAGTTTCGACGTTAGTTTTAAAGAGCGAGCCGAACTGGCTGCCGGTGGCCGCCTCTGGAACGAGCGTTTCAATTTCCGTTCTCTTTATGCGCGTCGAACTCTGGAATCTTCGCCATCCATCATACCGGCGACATTGTCGTGCCGCCTTAAAGATTCCCAGGCGGAATTCCACGGGAATGCGGACCGTTCCAGTAGCTGCGAACGCTGTTTTTAATATCCGTTTCGGTGTATATCGTCTCGCGAAATCCTCGGAACGGTAAGCTCGCCTGCGCGTTCTCGAGGATCGATCTCGTACAGTTTCCTCGGATGGAACGATTTTTTCCAACTGGGGGAAAACGAGACTGGGAGTAGCGGCCACGCGAATACTTTTAATTCGAAAGCCTCGGCGTTTCCGGAAGTGCATCGCGCCGTAGTACCCCGCGAGCTTTACGGGTCTTACGAAATGCAGTCGAACGTATTCCGGTGTTCCGTTGTTTTGCGAAACACAGCCTCGTGTACACCTGATTACTCGTACATCGTTAGTGGATATTTCACCTGTGGAATGCCGGGCATAGATCCCCGCTACCCTTTCAATTTTCTACAGCATCGTAACTCTAATTCGAAATACCTAGCAACGTTACCTGGTTCCAAAAATGCCGACAAGATATTCGATGTTCCAAATTTCTGTAGGGATATGGTTCCGATCAGCGATATACGGAAATAAAGGATGTTATCGATTGTAGTATATATATTTTATTCACGAGCTAAGAGACTTAGAGTAAAGTACAAGCTAAAAGATTATAAACTAAATACACTTTTCACACTCGCATTATCGAACTACCTGACTCTCTTCCAACTTCTTCTGTCCCAGGACAGTCCTTGCACCCTCATTTAACACTAGGTTTACAGTCGCTATCTGTATACCTATTTCTAAGGGCACCTGTCAAATTGACAGGTAAAGGAAACCACGTGCCTTTCTTTTTTCAACGATCAGTTTAATTTAAAAACAATTATATATTGTATTAATAGTCTTAATATAAGTTACCGTCGTATAATTGGAGCAACCCTTCCGTCAAATTGACGGATTCCATAAATCTAGCGTTGAACCATGCACTCCGTCTTCTTTCGTACTCAGGCTTCCTTCTCAGTCACGCATATCCCATAGCCTCCCTCTCGAGGTGGGCCACGTACCCTAAACATTCAGGCGCCTTTCGTTCTTCGTTTGCATTCCACATAGTCATAAATATCCCGTTCATCCGATCCTTGCACGCGGTCACTCGTCCTTCCACGCGCATCTCAGACATCTAAACATTCGGGCTGAACCCTAGAATACTGTCTATCGCCCGTCGCCAGCTGGACGAGCCCAAGGGTTCTTTCGCGCTGACTCCCAACTTACATTTCTCATAAAAGTTTAACGCCGTTGTTGTGCGTCTTAAAGCGATTTATTTACGAAGCAGCCGAGGCGCAGTGTAAAAGTTGCAGCAAGCAAATTTGGCTACCCGGTTCCATTAAAAACTTGCCCGAGCTGCAAGGAAAAAGGGCAACGGGTCGCACAGTGGCGTTACGGATCGAGAACAATAAACTCGATTATTTCGACATCAAAGCTGCCATTTCTGGCCGTTCTTCATCGAGCCGTGTCTCGTCCAGCTATATTTCCGCGCCTTTTTCCTCTTTCTTCGCCCTTCGTCTCGCCGGCTTCTCTGACAGACTTTGGTCTCCTCGGACCTTTCTCTTACCCTGCTCACGCCATCTCCGAGTCTCGCTTCCTTCCTCGTCCCCTCGACTCGTAAAACGAACGGACTCCCCCCGATATCGACAATCGTCTGCGATACGAAACTAATGGCGCCCAGAGATTCGTTATTCGTCTCGCTGCCTCCGAGTCTTTGCAGCCTTTCCGAGGCGACAGGGGAACCGTTTTCAATATTTTCTTTGAAACTTCGCCGCGTTGCTCTCGATTCCCTTTTTGTTTCCGCTTAACACGCTTGTCCCTCGCGTTTCCCGTAATTTCCACCCTTTCCCTGCAACCTTCCAGAGGCGACTCCACCCCTCGATTTCCACGGCTTTCCTCCTCGCGTTCCTATTCCATTCCAACGTATATCCGTCTCTCGGACTCGTCGGTAGCCATGTTCTCTTCCAGTTTCCGTCGAATCGTTCCTCGATATTCCGTCGGATAGCGGGTAAAAGATTTATTTTATCGGCGCCTGATATCCGAGATTAAATATTTTTCAACGGACCTCGCGATTTAATTCATTTCGAATATCTCCTCGCCGTTGAATTAATTGCTCGTTAAGTTTTAATCGCTTTTAAATCATTCCTATCTGTTCCCGAGTAGTTAGACTCGTTCGATTATAAAGTAATTTAAGCATCAGTTTTTCAACTCCTGTACTATTCAGCAGACGTTATTTGTTAAGCGAAGTGCCTTGCAAATACGGTGCACGTGCAACATCTGTTCCCATCGCTCAACCGATACGTCGCTGTTGCGCCAGAACAATGCTACGGCTGCAAAATGGTAATTGTTTACGAGACGAAACAAATCGATGTTAATTATTCCTTTGGAACGACAATAAGCAAGGAATGTTGGATAATATACCGAGAAAGATATTAGGTATGCTGTACAGATCTTCGCGTGAGGGGGATGGTCCATCCGGTCCGAGGGAGAAACCTGTAAAAGGGGTTCTAAGCGATCGCGGGATCTATACAGGGTGGGTACTCTGTATATATCCGACGACAAGTCCAGGTAGTTGCCAATTTCGTTAATAATTACTTTATTTCTTCAATGACCAAGAATTTGTAGATTTTTTCGTTTTTATAATAAATTTATGCTACGAGCAATTTATTATTGGCAATAAGTGCAATAATTTATAAACTTTTCGCGGGGTTTGCATTGAAACGTATATAACAAATGTGTCATAGGAACAAATCGCAGTTTTATACTGGAAGAATCGACTTTTGGCTTTCCGGCGAAATTCCCCACTGTGCGTCGCAATTCTGCGTGCCATTATTCTCGCGAAAACGATATCTAATCCTTGGATAACGACGTTTCGCGCAATAAAGTCGCCGGTGCGTCGAAATCCATTATTCAAACGAAGAAATATCTGGAAATGGACGATTGATTCGAACGATCGTCGTTTCCATCGGGGCACCATTCGAGACGGGGCTGAAACGAGCGGGAAACGTTTGCCGCGTGCGGCCCGCGATATTGCCCGTTTCCCAGCAGGAACGATCAATGCTCCACCGACAGTCTTGATTCGCGAGCAGGAGTTCCCATCCGCAATTCCTACCGGCGGGCAGTTCTAAAAACCGAGGCCACCTGCCGGACAGACTAATTTATCTCCCGTGCGAGGTTTAAAGCCTTTCCGTCGTTAATCTTGCCGCCGACGACTGCCTACGATCCGCCACTCCGTTTTTCCCTCATTTACCCCTCTCCGGTACCCTCCTCCTTCTCGGTCTTCCTTTCCGTTTCCCTCTTTCTTCTCCTTTTTCCCCCATTTTCCCTTTCGACCGTCGTCCTGTTCCATTCTGTCGGGCTTTAAATTGAAAAACACTGCCCCTTCCAGGGACCCCATATCTATCCTGGCCGCTACGAGCAATCGTTCTCGTTCTGACGACGATTCCTCACCCATCAAATTTATACAAGCTATCGTTACCATCCCTCTTATTTTTCTCCTTCGACCTAGGGATCGATCAACCCTTATTTTTCTTGTTCGCGGTATGTCGTTTCCGAAGACTTTCGAATTCGTGACATCGAGGTTCTTCATGTATTATTTATCAAATGCTAGAAGCATGTCAGGTGTATGGTTTCCGACGAATCGCCAAAGCTAGTCGAAAAATCGCTAATTATTAGCCTCGACAACCAGCAAAGGTTTGACTTGCCAGCCAAGTATCGCGTCACGAGCCTAGACCGATAGTCAGCTCACCCTTAACGGTCCTATTCGTCAAGTCACTACCAAACACTTACTGCCAAGTGATCATTATCGACCAAGACATCTAAAAATATTCTTACCCTATCATATGCAAGTTTTCAGAATCAGTTCGCCAATTTTTCGTTCGATTCTGTAACTGCTTTTCCTATCGATTAATAATTCTTGAAGCACCCCCGACGAGTTCCATCGACGTTAATTAATATGAATTTCGTCGAAGAGTTACGCGTTCGTTGCCGCGGAAGTTTTATTTTTCGCTATTATTCCACGATTTATTATACACCGAACTGTTTTCGTTTTTCCGCGACGGTGCTTCCCAATTTTCGTTTTGCACGTGCACGGAGGATCGAGTTATCGCGCGAACGACACCATCCGCGAATCGAAGACGTCTCGGATTTAATTGTCGCGAGGAAGGGAATCGGGTCAGCGGTGATTTAATTGATCGTCGCAGAGGCTTCGTTAAAATTCAGAAATACACCGTTCGCGCGAATTCTGCCCGACTTGTTCTACGACCCTGTCGTGGAATTGATCGCGATGGCAGGCGCATGCAGGTTACATTTTAATTTTCCGAGCGTACACGTTCGTCGAACTCTTTTTACGCGGCCGGTCGCGCAAGGTATTTCGCGTTTTTCCATGCATTTTTAATTTACGAGGAAAAAAATATGCGAGTCACGCGATCGACTCCGCCCCGAGTTATTTCGCCGATGCTGCGTCCGGTTCTATCATCTTCGATCCGCTCCACGGTTCGAATTCGCGTTGCTGTTCTACGCGTATAAATTCATCCAAGCTTTTTCCATTTTTCGTTAACTACACCCGATCGCAGTTGACGAAAAATGGCGTACAAAAATTTTGTAAAGCGACGAAATCTCGGATTCCTCGATTCTGAAAAAAGGCATAATCATTAACGAATTTTTCTACATATTCTTTATCTTCCGAGATGCACAGATTGAAATTAAAAATATGCTTTTAAACATTCGAAATCTGTTTGATTTATTTTGTATTTTAATTCCTGTATCTTATATGTACAGAAAATTTCGCCAGTGATTATTTTATTTCTCAACTTCCGTTGGCGAGCGTATTTTAACATTGGAACTACCGATCTTTAATGGGTACCTAACTATAACGTGCACAGATTATAGTAATTTCAGCGGTACGATGAATACGAGTGAATATATTGTAGAGACTATGGTTGGTGGTAAATAATACTATTTATTGATTAATAGAATAATAATGGATCAACAATGTGTGGTGACGATTAAGCATACGAATATATAACAACTACGACTTAACTCGACAACACAATTATAACTCTGCCTGTTTCAACTAAAATACAACTAAACAGCTAACAACTAATAACCCCTATCTACACGACTCTGTTCTGCTCACTCCTAAGACTTCCAAGAACTCTCTTCCAATCACTCTTCCCAAGAACTGTTCACTAACCACTTTTGCCTTCTTTTATATGTAGTATCGCAGAATTTCCACCTCGTGTATAGGTGACTTTAGTTTGGAAGGTCACCGAGGGTTCGAGGGCCAGGTCGGTCGGAAAAACCCCGGCGATGCGTCAGGCCCTTAGCATGACCATATTTGGTCATGTTGGGGGAGGCTTTTGGAGAATATATAAAGAAGGCGAAAATGGTTAGCGAATAGTTCTTGTGTAGAATTTTTGAGGAGTCTTTAGAACGGAGTTGTATAGAAAGAAGCGAGGGGGTCCTCGCCCACCATCATTTGAAGTTGACTGTGGCAGGTATCCTCTGTGGTTGGCGATGCTAGGGACGGTAGGAAAAGGAAGGGATGCGTTTTGTCCCGGGCCTGCTAGCGGACTCATCTGTAAGGCTTGCTTAGCAGGCCTTTGCCTTAGACACTGGGGATACTATTGGAAAGGCGGGAAGTTATATATATGGGAAACTGGGAGTTTCCCGAGGACTTGCGGGAAAGTCCTTGAAGGCGGAATCCATTTAATGGCGAGGGCGAGAATGATGGTCGCTACAGAAGTATAAGTTGTTAGTCGTTTAGTTGTTTTGTGTTGTGGAATCAAGCTGTAATCTTAAGTTGTAGTTGTAATAGATGATCTATCTATATTCGTAGACTTTTTCGTAACGACATATTGTCAATCCATTATTATTAATTAATAAATAGAGTATTATCATTTACCACCACCCAAGTCTCTACATATATCTTCCTCCAAAGCCTCCCCCAACATGACCAAATATAGTCATGCTAAGGGTCTGACGCATCGTCGGGGTTTTTTCGATCCACCTGGCCCTCGAACCCTCGATGACTTTCTAAACTAAAGTTACCTATACACGAGGTGGAAATACTGCGATACTACAATATTAATTACAGTTCTTTCTTAACCCTCTCGGTACCACTACCGCGCAATGGCGGCGGCCATGAAACGTTCTCTGGGTACTACCGTTGCCTATTGGAGGCATCCACGAAACGTCACCGATGACTGTCGCGAACCGAATGAAGAGTTTAGTGTCAATCACGCTCGAGATTTCTATGAATACCGCAAAACACGTTTTCGTGGCTTTCAGTGCCATTCTTGTGGAAAACTTTTTGTCAATCACGCTCGAGATTTCTATGAATACCGCAAAACACGTTTTCGTGGCTTCCAGTGCCACTCTTGTAGAAAACTTCCTCGTACCACGAATGTATAACCGCGGCTAGCTCCTCCGTACCGAAAGGGTTAATATGATTTGATACCAACTTTATTCTTAAATCAGGTGTATGAGTTCGGTGATTGCAAAAGGGAAAATTCTGGGACCATTCATTTTGACTGGGTTGGTAGTTCTACTGTAAAATATTTATAATTCGCGCATTTCCGTCGATAAAATGTCAAAGACGTATGATAATAGCTTCAAGCTGCCTTAATAAAAGACCGTTGAAAGGCCACACACAAATGTTGGAAAGTTGTACGATTCGAAGGTCCTTTGTATGGAAGCAGCGCAGCTTCCACGGCGAATGGTCTGCGAGGTGAAAAGACCCCGAGAAAAAGTAACTTCGACGACATGGGAGCGGGATTCGCGAGAATCGCGGAGATCCGAACGTGGAACCTTTACGATCTCATTCAATTCGTTATCTCTTCGGATGCGTTCTGCATCCCACGATATCCCCGCCATTCTCCGGAGATTACTACCATTTCCTCGTTTCGCCGGTTCCAATGTTTCCACTTTCCCGCTTTCGCGTCTTCCAAACATGCTCGATAACGTCGCGGCGCCCGTTCAGCCGATCGCTGGAAAGTCGACTTCCGTTCGTAAATACGAAGCAGCGCGGAAACCGAACGGTTCTCGGTTCATTCAGCACGTATCGTTTTAATGACGCGCACGCGACGAGAACGCGATCGTTCGACAATACCGAGCCAACCTCCGTTCCGATCCTCGCTTTCCGGAAGGGATTAAATCTTTCCTTTCGAGCACTCTGTTCGACTGAAAAAATCCACTCAGCAGGGATGATATTACAGCGTTCGCTACGCCATTGTGGAAAATCGGTATCGTGAATGACCGATGCGACGAGATAAATCCAACGGTGCGAATTTAACCAACCGAACCCAAATCCAAGTGTCTTCTCCGCGTCGTGTTGGGTCTTTTGCTCGTTGGCTGGAGCAGAGATATCGAGCAGGCGGGGGCGAGCGTGCACGAGGGATGATCGGTTTCGATTTTTCACGAAAGAAGAGACGACGGTTGAGAAAGTAGCGACTAGGTAGCTGGTAAAGATTCGCGTGCAAATAAAAGGTGTACCGATGGAGCGTGTTCGGTTGGTCGAAACGCGACTTCGATAATGGCAGCCACGGTAGCTAGAGTTGCATGCCGGGGACAATGGAGATGGATAGGACGGATCGGGGGACGACGGGGGCTCGACAAAGGTACCGTGTGTATGCGTCGCACTGGCGGAGAGTAAAAAAGGAATCGGAACAACGAATCAAGAGGTCAGATGAGCTGTCAAATCAGCGTTCCGGCGAAACTGGCAGCCGTGAACGGAACAATCGCGCGAATATCGATGAAACGGGGTGGCCTAGCTTTGTACTTGCGCGCGATAACGCGACGTTCCTTTTTACGGAGCTCGTGTCTCTTGTTATTTCGGTTTTAGTTCAGTGTCCGGTGCGTGTGCCACTCCCTTCTGACCTGAAATTCCCGGATTTTTCACTTGCTCCATCTGCGAAACGAAATTCTCTCCTTTCCCTCTTTCTTTTTTCCCTGCCCCTTTTATTTTTATTATTTCCAGTCTTTTCTTTCGCTTTTCGAGCTTTCGGTCGTCGAACCAAGTTCCACGCGTATTTTCCCTCGTTTCAGGGTACTCCCGATTGCTCGAAAGCGACAGTGGTCTGGCAAAGCGATCGCGTTTAGGGGTTAACGTTCGTTTAATCAACGAATTCGCTGGCGCTACTTTTGTTCGCTGTTTGTAGCTGCAGCGAATTAGATTTACACGCGTCTCCGCAACTTTAATCACAGGCAATTCGTCTTCATAGTCGACCCATTTGCGTCGAATGTTCGGAATATTTCTCCAGAGAATACGAAATATTATTATGCTCGGCGAATTACTCCGATTTCGTTCCGCGTGATTAAAGCGATGCATCTATTTCAATTAATTTCGAAAAGTGCGCGTTTGTTTCGCGATAATGAATTCGCGGGAAAGAATTAACGAAAAAGACCAAGGGGGCTGGAAAATGTACATAATCTCGAGTTCCATTGTATTAAAATGACGCAAATGAATTACGATATCCTTTCGGGTACCGCGCCTCAGCCTCTCCTCGAGCAGCCATCGTTCTCCGTTCAATTCCGCTCAATTCCGCTCGAATCTCACGATCCCATCGATTATTATCGGATCCTTCTTTCGCAACGTGGCCGCGATATGAATCGGCGAACGTAATTCTTACGCCGTCGCATTTGCGCGTGGAATTAAACGTTGGACGAGCCGGGACGGCATTACAGCTTCCTCCTCGGAGCAGGATCTTATATCGGCAGTTTATGTCGGATACGGATGACATCTTTGTGTGAAACCGATCGCCATCTCGGAAATGAAAAATTCCAAACGAGATTTGTGCGGCAACCGGCGACCGCCTCCTTATCCGCCCCGTATCTGTGCCCGGAATTTATGCGGATCCCGAATACCCCGACGCAGAGACTCGCTGGAAAAATTCAGTTACCACGATCCGACCGGGTGTTTCGAGCTGAACGATACCGTTTCCTCGCGTCTACTTGTCCCTCCGAGGCTCTCCATACGTTTCCCGCTAACACGCGTGTCGGAGATTCCAACGATTTAATCGAACGTACCGGCGCGGCTCGATCGGCGGGGGGCCATTGTCGAGGCGTTATGGAAATAACCGCTGCTCGTCCGAGTAGAATGGCTAGCTCGCAAATCGCGAAAGGTAAACGCGAGGAATCCGTAATTTTATTAATAACGAAAGCTTAGGCCGGTGAACCGTGTGATCGACGGAATAAATAAACGAGGGGACGAATTTTCGAGGGACCAGATTCATTGATGCCTTGGAACCAACTGTTGGTCCATTATCTGGAGCAACCGAATCGATAATTCTCCGTACCTTTGTCACGTCCTCGTCGAGTTTATCTCCAGTGATCTCGAGTCGCTTTTTCCAAGGGATCTCTGGTCAATGCGTTTTACCTTCGACCAGGTTGCCGTGGTTTCCGCGAAAGTGGACGGCTGATGAGCGATGAAGAAACTTTGCGTAACTCTCGAAGTAGTTGCCGGATCACGGGGAGGATGGTACTCGCGGTGGCGCAAAAGCGGGGCGCGGTTGATGTTTCTTTGCCGTCGTTTGAACTCGCCCCGGTGTCCGGCGGGGACAGTCTTCGACCCCGTTGGAAAAAGCCCGGCGAACGCTCGTCGCGTTTTATTTTGCCCGCGCGACGAAGGTACAACGACAGGCCGGAGTAAATGATTCACGGGGGTGATACGTATTTACGGGGCGTTCTTTCTTCGCAGTAATTCCCGGCAACATTGCGTACTAATTGTAATGCAATTAATCTCGAGAAATTCCTTCGTTTCCTCCGCCGGCTTGTTGTTTCGGCTCGCGAGCTTCCGGCACGGTGCTACCTCGGTGAAACGAAAAGAGGAGAAAAAGAGGAGATGGGAAAAAAATGAGAGGAAAGTGGGAAAAAGGGAAGGTAGCAAAAGAGCGGAGCAAAAAGGAGGGAAAAAGCTGGGCGAAAGAATTCGCGTTGAAGCTGCACAATTTTCCACCCCCTCCGCGCCACCCCCGTTTCGCTGTAACTGTTGGTCGCGTTTCGTTGATCGCGGCGTAATTGGCTCCAAGAAATTCAGCGGCCTTTCAATGGCGTTTCGTGGTAGCGTCCATGATAACGCTGTTGAGTGGCAGTTTCATTACTGGCTAGCGACATTTCGTCGAAAAAAATGCACCGGTAACGCGCTTGTCGAAACGCCGTGGTCGGTCCAATTCCGTTTTCGATTCCTTTCCATCGTGTTTCGTTGTTCGCGCCGATTTTTGCTTTCCATCGTTTCAGTTTCATGGGAAAAACGGGTTCGCGAAGGTAGCGCGGGAAGCGCGGCTTGTCTAATATTTTCGGGCGAGTGGGTGGCGGGGCGCTGTGAATATCGGAGGCTCTTTAATCACGGTCGTATCAGGGCCGTCATTAGATTATTGCGTCGCCTGCAGGCATTCAGCTACGGTTAATCCAGGAACACGTGACGCGTATTACTGCGAGCATCGACGATAACATTGATATTACATTGTTATTTGCATACGTTGCTAATAGATTCCCAGCGCGTTGCTTTCAATGGCCGAGCCCGAGCGGATGAGCAGGCATTTGTTATTGGATACCGGTGACGGTACAGAAAACAGGCTCCCCGATTCTTTACAGTTTTATTCGCGGCATAATCGATCCCCGTTTGATAGGATTTTGATGCTCGATGCATAAGAAATAACCAACGAAGCGGGTTCTTATGTGAACCGTGATCAGAGCTGCTTCTTTCGCAGCCACCGGGTTTCCCGCTACTGTGTACGAGACGCGTTTTCCTAAGTGAAATTTTAAACGCGAGTAATTCGTTGGAAATGTCCTCGCTTATTTACTATCCATAGATCCGGGAAACCTCGTTGTCGCAAATTTATAATGATCGTCGTTTAGTCTGGAAATAAAATTCGTACGTTTCGAAATAGCTTAACCCTTTGACTGCCACACCAAAATCGTATGTTTCGCTCAGGACGCTATGGTAATATTTTTATTATTCAAAGCATATAAGCCTTCCTGTCAGCAATGGCCATCGTGGCAGTCAAAGTGTTAAACCAATGCAATTTTTCCCCCGAACGAATACTAATGACGCTTTTCCGTTGCTTTTTCTGTTGCAGGTAAGAAACAACGAATTACCACCTGTACTTTTTCCCAGCATGGAGCGAGACCAATCTCGTATAGGCGAGTGGAGAACGTCAACGGCACATTTTGCGATCGTTTCGTGTCGCTCTTCCAGGCCTGGCGAATTAATAACCGCTTCATTTCCAATGCACTTTGCATAATGAGGCCATCCGAATAACGATCGGTGCTAATTCAATGGGAACGTCGGTTTTGTCGGACGGATCTACTCCGAAATTTCGACCACCGACGTCTTGCTACGCATTCGGAACGAGCACTAGAAGAGATTAATCTTTTCTTCTTAATTTTCCCCCGTTCGCTAGCGATTTCCGCGAGAATCGCGAGACCCGTTTAATCTCGGTTCGGCATGGTTCGGCATGGTTCGGCATGGTTCGGCATGGTTCGCCGAAGGCTGAACCACGATGCAAGTCCAATGTCGCGAATCGTTATCTTTTACGAGGCAGCCGTGAATCTTAATTGGTTTTATCGGTAATTGAACGGCAACCGGGGACGAGTTTGGTCTAAAATATGACGGTGCGAGAGTTCTGGTCGTGGAACGCGTGTTCGATCGCAGAACGGGCCCGGATTCATCCGGCCGAAAGAGAATTTCAATTAGGCGTTAATGGACGATATGAGATTTCCGCTGGATTAAAGCGGAACGCCCTCTCGACGGCCATACAAATCACTCGGAACTGGGCGAACTGGCCGATGTACTAGACAGGCCTGTCGTTTCGCTTTTCAAAAATCCTTTCAAATGCACGCAGCCTCTCTTTCTCATCCCGTTCGCCCGTATTGTATGAAAAGGGCCTACGGGTTCCAACTTGCCTGTCCAAAGGCCGCTTGTATCTGCGAGTCAACGAATCGTTTCGCAGAATGGTCGTTGAGCCGAATTAATCCTGCGACTTTCGACCGATACGCGAAATTTCATTTACGGATGTTTCATTTGCGATATTTATTCGCGATACGTCCATGGACGTGTCGTTTCGTCGACGCGAGACTCCGAGGGGATGAAAACGAGTCCGCCTTAACCTCAACCCTCTATCGGCCTCGTCGATAATCGCGTAAATCAAAGAATCGTTCTCGGTCAGGTCACGAGGACGTTCCGTACCCAGGGGCGTGATACTCTGGAAATGTTTTCATCGAGACCCCCGGGCGTCTATCGGCTCCGTTGACATCCGAGGGTGGACGTGGTCGGTGGCACCGGATAGAGAAACCGGTGCACGGCCTCTCGGTATTCCTATCGGGTTGATAGCTCTCCTCGGCGGCACTTTATCGGGACTTAGGCGAGTGGACGACGTTAGGGTCGGAGGGGAACGGGCGTGACGGAGGCCGTAGACGCCGGCGAAGGTAGAAGTCCGTAAGGGTGAAATTTAATTGAGGGGGATTTCGCGAAAGAAGCGAGCCCGGATGTATCATTAAAGCGAGCGTCCCCCTGTCCCCTCGCCCTTAACTCGGTAACCCATATTTCACGGGAGCACTTACTCCGGCCATTCTTTCTTCACAAAGCCACTCGTTCCGCGCAAAAATACTCGGCCGAGGTCGCTGCAGCCCAGGGCACTCCTAACCTCGCGAAGAATCGCGACGGCGTAACCTCGTACCTAGACTCCCTTCTTTCTTCTTCTTCTTCTTTTCCTTCTCCTTCTTCTTCTTCTTCTTCTTCTTTTTCTTCTTCTTCTTCCTCCATCTTCCTTCCCGTCTTTCTTTTTTAACTCACTGCGCGCTACGAGACCAGAGATACCGTTAAATATATACAGGCACAGTTTGCTACGTACATACGTACACTTCGAAAGTTTTTACCCTTGTTGAAGGGGCCGAAGAAAGTGGAGCGGATTGCCGGGGGTTGGTTAACCCTCTGAACGGAAGTTTGGCTTTTTCCCCGGTATCATGGGGGCAGATTGTCGAATACACCTGTAATTGCAAGTAGATTTGCTACACTTGTCCTAGGGTCTTGATCAACGTTCGGGGATGTTTTCATCTCCTTCGTAGCGTTTTCGTTTCCGGATTCACTGTATTTGCTTCTAAAATTGGAGACACCGAGGTGTCCACGTTACGTGTTCGATAATTAACGAGCAGATCGTACATAACTCTGCAGCACTCTGCTGCGATCCGAAGAACTTGCTTTAATTTTGCGAGACAGTCTAGAGTCATTTCCCATACTTTGGTATTTTCAATTTTCAAGTCGCTGGACCGTGTACGAATTAACTTTTGTTAATGGAATCGCACGTGTTCGCGTAAGAAGACTCGGAAGACATTCGTCGTGGGATGTGACTGGGTCGGAAACGAGGCGAAGCGGATTTGGAGAATGGTAATCGCGTTGGTGGTCTGGTCCGGGTAAATGTAGCAGCAGGAACGGTAGCAAGAATCGTGGAAAGGGCATTGAAGGTGGAAAACGAGCCGCGGATCGGGCCGCGTAAGAGGCTTCGATGGCTGCTTGTTGTTCGTTCTCCTCATTTGCCGCTTCCTGTCTAGCACGGTTAGCGTGTACTTGCTAACGAACCCATTGTGGCAACTCGGCCAACGTTTGCTCGACTAATCCCGCGTGTTACTTGCAGCTTTAATACTCCGTTGCGCACAATGGCGCCCATGCAAAATTTCGAAGTGCGTTCTGTCTTCGGGCACTCCACCGGGAGCCCGCCAATTTGTCCCTCTTTGTCGTCGCGGTTTTAATTAGCGTTCGCACAAAAGAAGCGTTCCACTCGTTTTTCTTCGCCGTCAGTGGCTGTCCGCGAAATTGATCTGTCGGTCCTCATGGTGGAAACGTGGTTTACGAAGTGTCGAGTTTCCCGTGTTTTTCCTACTTATCCAGTGCCCGAGATCGTCGCCCGCTTCACGCGCCATTTTCCGGAGAGAGCATCCAAGTTTCAAAAATATTTCGACAGCTTCGCGATCTCTCGTACGCGGTTATCCGGAGGAAATCGAGAGACGCGACGGAAATAACGGCATTCGAGGACTACTCCAAGGTCGTGCAAGGTCACTCGAATTTTCCTCGCCTTTTCTCCTCGATATTTTCGCGTTCGTTCGCGCGACAGCTGTCATCCTTCGTCTAGTTTGCGCGCGAATCCATTAAGAAATCATGTTCCCGGCTTTTAGTTTATCCCAAGCTTTCGTCGTGCTCCTCGTAAAACGCGGTTGCTCGTCGATTTTATTTAAACCGCGCATCGGTGCAGCAGGGATTCTGGATGTTTAGCCGCGCAGACGACAAATTCGTCCCGAGGACCACTTCCAATTCGCACGTACCAGGCTGCTGCTGATTCTGCAGCTTAATAAACTAGTAGTACGTCGTATTAGTTGACTGAAGTCTCCACGTTCTGCTAACCGCACACCGCACCGCCAGGACTTGCTTACTACTTCGGATTGTCTCGGTGCGTTGTACCATTACCGTAGCTCTCGTCGTGGATCGTGTTCACCGGATTTCTCTCGTTTCTCTCGTTTCTTTCTTTTCCCTTCGTTCGTAAATATACAGTCCCCCGCGTTCGTTGCGATCTTTTCTCGTGGATGCTGGAACACGCCGGCTTCTTACGGAACGAATTCCATTATTAACGGAACGATCCGTAACGACGGTTGTAGAAGAGGAAACGGTACTTTCCGATTTCTTTTGCACTCGCGAGCGAAAAAGAGTCGTCGACGTATAGCCTAGAATTAAGGTAGATTAGAATAATCGCGACTCGGTCGAGAATCCTCGTGTAATTTCTGCTCCTACGCTGCTCGGCTGTTCTTCCGAAACGGCGCGAGTTACGGGTTACCTTCCTTCACCCGCAAACTCCTCCGCTCCAAAATGCGAAAGTTAATGGCTCGAACCGCAAGCGAACTAAATACGAAGAGAAGGAAAATAATAGAATACCCGGCGAGTTAGATTAAAACTTGAAGCGGCAAAAGCCAAACGATCCCCGGAACCCGGCAAGTCCAAGAACAATATTCCATAACTCGCGACGGCTCTATCGCGGACATTAAAGCTCCATTTCCACGGGCTTGTCTATTTTCGCCACGACGAAATTCTCTACTCCGGAAATAGCCGGACCACACGTGGAGCGTGCATAGAGACCGGGGGCTGGCAGGTATATTATCTCGCGTGCCCGGCACAGCGACGCCGGCTTTCTTTACGTGGCACGAAATTCGTCATCTTCCCCGCCTTTTGTCGCAGGCCAATTCACGCCCAGGTATCGCCTCGTTTTCGCCTCAGCCGCCGAAATGATTTATCCGGCCGGAGGTGCAACAACCGCCGCGTTGCTGTCTCGTTGGAACTTCCGGTAATTTCATTGGACGCGGCACGCCGGATCGAATAAGTTTCGGCTGGCTCGCGTCGATACCATTTCTATCCATTGCTCGCAAGTTGCGTCTAACGTCGAACACGCTCCACCGTGCCGCGATCGCTCTCTGGAAATTGCGGAAGCGAGCGTGACCGCGTGCACGACGCGCGGCGTCTCGAGGCGTCTCGCGGCATAATTCGTTCGCGCCCTTGTAATGGATTTTGGCGCGCGATCAACCAACCCGCGTCGCGATTCCAGAACTCGGTTAACTGTTGGACGATTTTCGGTCTGCTCGATGCATCGAGCCTTACGCGCTCGCGAAAGGGGGCCCTCCTGTCGAGTTTCGGAGTTAGGGATGCGAGATTGGAGGTAATTTTGGGAAGAAATGGGGTTGGAATTTTTATCGCAGACACGATGGCGAGTTTGTCGAGGAGCATAGACGAGACGGCGTAAAGGGATTAAAACGAAACGTCGCGGGTTACGTGTTTCTTTTTCGTGCGATCTGTGTTGCCGGTGAAGTTGAGACGTCCCCCGGTGTTGACGATCCCTTTATGCGAAAAGTTTGGCACCGAGTCCGGGCAAACTTTTTCTGGATATCGCTGCAGCAGGAATGCATTTCCTGCTCGCCAGATACGTTACATCGTGGTAGTGACAGAAGTCGAGCACAGAGACGCGGTTATATTGAAAACGGAAAACGCTACACGAGTTATGAAATATCGAGAGTTCCTCGAGGCATCGGATACGTGGTTCGTTTTATACAGACCGGCTGTTCGCGAGAATCGTATGGGCTTTCATTTGCATGTTACATTCCGGCTAAGGGTGTCTTACTTCCGCGCCCGTATCGAATTTTAACGTCGACGGCGCTCCTTCTTCCTCGCTCCGCGTCTCGGAAGAGTCGAGCTCTTAGGGCTTAGATGTTCGTTAGCAGGACTTTGTCGCGTGTGACGGTATCTCGAAACAGTTGGCCGGTATCCGTGTTTCCTCTCGCGTTTCAAATTCAACCCTCAATTTCCGTGCCCACGCGTTAAAACAGAGAGGAAAAAGAATCACTCTCCTACCTGTCGGCTAATTCCATTACACCTTTCGTCTCTCGCGAGCGGAGACCATTTTTCCCGCCGTAGTTTCTCGGCTGTTTCGAAAGAGAAAGACGGGGAAAGACGGAATAGGAGCGGGCTTGATTATGCCCCAGGAGATACGTAATTTTATTTTCCGCGCTTTTCGGCCACTTTTAATCTCTGGTCGTGGAAGATTCGAAAAAGCGTGGAACGAAACGGCCGAACTGGCATCCGGTTCTTCCGGGTTCCGGCGAGGCTGCCGCTCAGCTAGAATTCGCGGACGCGGATAAACTCGGCGGCAAAAAATTAAGAAATTCTACGTCCACGGTCGGCGTTCCCTTAACGTCGATTTACTCGCTCCTTTCATCGCAAACGTGTCTCCTAATCTTCTTTATCCCCCTCACGGAGTTCCGTGTATTTTGCGACTCTGCAAACCTTCCCCTCCGAATTTACGCGAGCAACGGGGCCAACTCGCAAATAACTCGCGACTATCCTCTCCCTGTTCCGTGTTCGTCGATTTTCTCACGTTTCGACACGTATCGAATAGACCTGGAACCTATCTCTGCGACGTCCGATCGAATTTCGGAATTTTCGCGCAGGAAATTCGGAAACGTTAATATCCACGACCATCGATCTTTATATCGAGTGGCGGATCCGTCTTATCTGCTCTCGAGAAGCCTCTCGGTCGATGATCGAAATAGGTGGACCACGTGGCGGATTCGGTGGAAACGAGCGGATCCTAAAATATCCGTAATCGTAACCGGCCACGGAGTGCATAAATCTCTGGGAACGGAATCGGAGGGCCAATAACCCGATAATGTTTACGCGGACGTCACCGCGCACGCGGTGCTCCCGAGGCATTTTCTAAGGGATATAAAATTCCATCGCTGCGTCTTTGCGAGCGGCGGTAACACGGTTTCTCCGAGCATGGTGGTGGTGGTCGTCGTTGCCGCGATATCGGCGATAATCGCGCCGTTATCGTTCCCGTGGCGGTTATCATTGATCCGCGGCTGGCCGAGGCAGCGTGGTCAGAGTCCCACATACCCAGATCGCGAAAAGCAGGTTGGCGCATGCTGCTCGTATCGCGTCGCGTTGAAGGGGTGGATAGATAAACAGAGAGGGAGACGGACTACTGGAAACGGCGAAAGGGCGAGGGTTAGAGGGGCAGGAGGGGTTGCGAATGGATGGCAGAAGGGCAATGTGCCCTGGCTGCGGTAACCAGAGAGACTCCGCGCGTCTCGTTCCGTCGCTTTTTCTCCTCCGTTTTCACCGGCGCGTTTTCGTCTTCGCGATGAAACATCTCGTCGGCACGCAGACACGCGTCGTCACCGAGTATTCTTTTCCGCGCCGTTGTATTCCGTCCTTCGAGTGTCTTTTTCCATTTTCCACCCGGCCTGCAGCGTTCCGTTCCATCCGTGGAACCGAATAATTGCGCGCCGCTGGGAAAAACCAGGCCGAAAGAAAGCGTCGGTGAAAACCTTCGACGTGGACCGGGGATCAATGAGACGGAATTAATGGTCGCGACGCCTCGACGCTCGTGGCCGAAAAAACAAACCGACCAGGGGGGTGCGAAGGGGGAAAGCAAAGAAACGCGAGAGACAGAGGGAGGCGCGCAGGGTGGATATGATTGCGAAGGTGGAGGCTGCGTTCTCCAGCGGATGGTACCCGCGGAGCGTCCTTAAAGGGAGACACAAACGGACTCTTCTTCTTTCTCGCGCTTTTTGCGCCGCTTTTCAACAGCCCTGATCCTCTTCCTCTTTCGCCCTCTGTCATCGTCCCTCTCGGCTGGTTCGCGACAGGCAAACGGTATCGCGTCGTCGTCGGCTTAGCAGCTAGAAGAAACAGGCGCGAGGATCGACGTGGTCGTCGTCGTCGTCGTCGTCGTCATCGTCGTCGAGGTTGACGGGGCATGGTAGCCTCGCGAAGGAAGAGCAGAGAGAAAGAGAGAGAGAGAGAGAGAAATGAAGGGAGCAGACGAACGGACGGAGAGGAAGAGAGAGAGAGAGAGAGAGAGAGAGAGAGAGAGGAAGACAGTTGGGACTGGAGGAGCCACGAGAGGGATGGGAGGGAACAGCAGGGCCGTACCAATGTTCCTGAGGGAACAGCAAAGAGAGAGGACAAGTGGGAGGGATGAGGGAGAACTGGGGAGCGAGAGAGAGCGTCGGGAGAGAAGGCAGAAGAGACGGAGAGAGAAAGAGTGGGTGGCGAGGCGCAGGCGTGCGGCTGATCGCGGCTCGAATCCCGCCGTATTCCAAAGAGGAACACGCCACTCCGCCCCCGGCACGGCAGCCACGCGTCAGTCTCACCCGACTGACCTCCTGTCCCTAACTTCCCTCTTCGATTCCTGACCCGCGCACATTGAACTCACGCGGTTCGTACCGGCGAAGACACCGCGCGGCCCGTTCAGTTGCCCTCCGACCGGAAGTGCTGCTGCTTCGTCGCTGGGAATCATGCTGGCGACGCCGAAACGGCCTAAACTCGGACACGTTCAAGCGACGAGGGTAAAGGAGGATCAGCGTTACGCGATCGGTGCCCGACGACCGTGCTAGATCCCGTGCAGTCCGAGCGCGCGTTTCACCAGTCGCGATTCACGATCCGCGAGTAGCCGTGTTTGGCCGACATGGAAACGAATATCAAGAGGATCGAAAGGCGCGAGAGATCGGCGAAGACGGATGATCCTTTCGCGACGGAGATTCGACGAGTACAATAGTGAGGGCAGAAGAGCGAACGGAGGAAGAGGGAAGAGCATCGTCACGTCGGAGTTTCTTCGTTCATTTCGGACGTTCCGTGCGAATTGGCCGTCTGCGTGCACGGGTGGTGGCTGGTGTTGAGTGCGCGCGTCCGTGACCGATTCTTGTCCGTCGCGAGAGTTTCCACGACGAGTAAACATCGTCGCGAGAGCACGATCCGAGTGATTCGCAGTGAGAGGAATACACGGCAAGTACCTTCCAACGAGCAAAATAAGCTTCTCTCGTTGTCGTTGGGGAGAACGCGTGGTGGTAGATCGTCGATCGATGATCGATCATAGTCACGGTGCGGTGTTTCGCACGATCGAGACCACGTGTTTCGCGTAAACTCCAACGTCGAGTTACGACTGTTGGAACCGGTAGAAGGATCAGCGACGAGAAGAAGCGAAAACGTGTTGTTGACATAGAAGAAGAATTCGCATTTCCCCCACCCCCTGTTCGAAATATACGCATCCCGAAATCATCGTAGATCGAGGTTCTATTAAAAGTCATTATTAGAGGATTTAGTGATCGTTGTCGTTATAGCGAAAATTTATTGTACGAGAATCTTCGATATTACATAGATATATCTATATATAATATATTTGAGAGATTTATACCGTTGTTCACGGTCAATGTAAAATCGGTTGAAAGAGATTTATCGAATGAAGAGAAAGGCGAGAAACGAGAGAGGAGAGAGAGAGAAAGAC
Source organism: Eufriesea mexicana (assembly GCF_001483705.2). Classification (NCBI taxonomy): domain Eukaryota; kingdom Metazoa; phylum Arthropoda; class Insecta; order Hymenoptera; family Apidae; genus Eufriesea; species Eufriesea mexicana. The sequence continues at coordinate 338,893 of NW_016908719.1, read as the reverse complement.
AAAGAGCGCGAAGGAATATATTCGGAAAATTGGAAAGATCGAATCTCTGCCGGAACATCATCCGGCTAACGAGCGAGCTCTCTAAATATAATAATGGTCATGAGTTCGCACTTTAATTCGAGTAACAATCGACGAGTAATTAATAACGATCGATTCACGGGAGAATTCCGAGCGTCGAATTAACGTTCGTCGGCATACAATTAATCAAATGTTATTTCGAAATATTATACCATCTCTAGCAACGAGGGACAAAGCTTCATCGGCCTATCGACTGGTGCAACGAGCGAACGAGTATCGAGCCTAAATATCGAGTATCGGTGAAAATATTCGAAAAAATATCGGCGAGTGGTACCGCGCGGGAGAAGAGAGGGAGGGGTACCTGTCGCTTGGGATATTCGTCGGATCAAAGGAGAGAACGCGGATGAAGATGGAGATCGGTCGTCGACCTTGCGTCGCGAGCGAAAGAGCAAACGCTTAAACGTGTACGAGGTAGACGACGAGGAACGAGGAGAGAGATTATCGATTCGCTCACGCGTGGGCCAACATGTCGCGTGCGAAATGTGCACGAGCTGTTTCGCGAACCGCCTGTGAATCTTGCAACGACAACGATCAACATCTTGAAATTCGAGACGCGATTCGTGTTTCGGGATAAGGCGCGCGATATGCGTTTTGCCTCGACGTGGTCGTGGCCGTGGTTGGTTGTCGTCGTCGTGGTCGTGGTCGTGGTCGTGGTCGGGGTGGTGGTCGCCGTCGCAGTGGTTGATCGCGCGTGGATTGGGTGAACAAGTTTTCGAGGCATAGGAATCGCGCGCGACGGATCGAGGCTTTGATGCGGATATCGGAGGATAGCCGAGGCGGCGAGAGAAACACGACGATGATCGTGCAGTTGGGCACCTAGTCGGTCGTGTCCTGACGCCGCTAAAAACCAAATGGGCGAACCGAAACCCGCCTCGTCTCCGCAGCCCAACGGCGGGGTGAAACAGAAGCCGACCAGCCTGAATCTAGCGCCGGGTCCCGGTTTCTATCGCAATGTCAACGGACGTGCGAGCCTGAATGATCGTCATCTACAGCACGTCACCGCTGTCGTCGGCGGTGAACGCGCCGCACGCGTCAACAAGTCCGCTTCGCCAAGTCCTGCCGCCGGCGCAGTCGACAATTCCGAGTCCGCTGGCAATTCGGCAACCGTCACCGTCCAGCTACCAGCTCTACCAACAGTACCACCATTATCAGCACTATCTTCAGCGTGGTCGTTGTCTGCAGAACTTGAAAATTTGCTGGAACCCCCGCCCCCACCGGCCCCTACACACCCCGCGACCACGCCTCGAACAACCATCATCGTCAACGAGCATCAACAGCAACATCAACAGCAGCAGCAGCAACAGCAGCAACAGCAACGTAACAACGTACAATCGTCCCCGATCAACCAGTTGCCCTCCCGTAGCCCGAGTCACAATGGTCACGGATTCCCATTGTACACCCCACCAGCTCCGATACCAGCATCCGGCGCAAATAAAATTCGCTCTACTCCCAACGGTCTACCCCAATCAGCAGCACCGAGGCGTCCTCATAGTATTACCGCTCCACCATACCAACATGTCTCAAATGTCCACCACTCCCTTGGTCAACTCGGTGGTAGAGCAAACGCAACGTCAGCACTACCATCACCAGCAACAGCAGCAACAACCGTATCAACCGGTGGCACACCAGGAGCCAGCACACCGTCATCGTGGAGCAGCGTTGGCTCACCAAGCCCAAGCTCAGCCGCCGTTGTATCAGGGTTGGTACAACGGCGCGCCCATTCGGTCGCCGGTACTCCAGTATCTATATCCGCCGGCGGTGGTATCAACAATGGCGGCGTCAATGGTATCAACGGGCAACAGGAGCCACGGAGCAACGGCGGCGGTGCACCATCATCAGCCGTCAACGGTACAGTGGGACCCACGACTCGCAGCGTTATACCACCCCAGTCTCTATGGAACGGGCAACTTCAGCAACCCGTATCTAGGCGGCCTCACAGCATCGCCTCGACACCCGTTACAGCTTCAGCAGGCATGCCTGCACCAGCTCCAGCAACATCAGCAACCAGCGTACCATCGTCCGCCCGTACAACAGGCGAGCCAATACAGTGGGGTTCCTCTGGAATGGTGTTGCACCAACCCATACCTCGCAGGGCGTACGCTTCGACCCTGCCACATCCCCAACCACCCACGCCCACGTCACAAGGGCCCGCTCTGAGCATTCTAACGAATCCCGGTAATTCGAACACGTGGACACCTGGCGCCGCGCTCCGCTCCAGGCCGCACAGCATCGCCACCACGCCGCAAACTGCTCCGATGCCGCCGGCCTCTCCCTCCGATTCCGGTTATCGATCTTTGCCATCTGCCGCCAGCGATTATCAGATTCTCAAGTCCCCGTCGAGGTCTCAGCAGCAGACGCAGCAGGGACAGCAGCAACAACAGCAACAGAATCACTCGGCCACGCGCCGTCTCTCCTTGCCGTCTGCACAGTCTCTTCTTCGCGCTTCCGCTCCCAGACCTAGTCCGACCTTTCACGGCCTACCTTTCCGCCCGTTTAACTGCGGAGTCTCGCCCAACGGCAATCCCATCTTCCTCGGATGCACTCATCTGCACAACAGCAGCTCGGGCGGCACCGGCAGCTCCGGAACCAGAAGCTCCACGCCGGCCACCAGCCCGGCCACGCCGCTCACTACCTCGCAAGCGATACAACAGCTGCTGGCACAGCCGCGCAACGGATTCAAGATAGTCGACGATAAGGTGTCGCTCTTCATCGAGATCCTCGACACGCAGGAGAGGTTCGCCAAGGTCAGTGGCAAAGGAACCAGAACCGCATGTGTTGCATGCCCGTATTTTTAGATCGATCCTCGAACCGTGGCGCGTATAAGCCCTTTCCCCCGTCCACTTTTCGATTAAGATTCCGAAGCCGGTCGTCGTCGTCGTCGTCGTCTTCGTCGTCGTCGTGGTCGTCGTCGACTTATTTTCCGCACGGAACTAGCCGAGAGGCGCTCGAGTATGGTCGCTCGGTGAGAGGAGATACGTTATCGAGCCGGACGTTTCGGGCTTGATTTTTCTCGGCTGTCTGCGTCGTTCCGCCTTGGTTAGTAGGTTAATTAATTCTCCGCCCGTGACAAATTTAGGACACGGATGAGAATGCTGGAGGAAGTGCCGGAAAGTAGGTTGCGTATAGGTTATTCATTTCCTCCGTTAGATTCGATGCTTAAACGGTACCTCCGCCCGGTTACCGCGGATTTTAGAAAAAGCTTCTATTTTCTAACTCATAGTTTTCCTTCGTCGCTCCTCGAGGTTAAATTTATCCACGGCGAAATGTCAAGACGCTTCGCTTCTACGAGCGAGCTACAACGGCGACTCGACGTTTATCAGAACCGTGCCATAATTCGACAGTTTCGGTCCATGTTTGTTAAGCCTGTCCTCTGTTTGTCTTTCGAAGCGAGCGTCGCGTCGCGACGCCTATCCCCCCGTTCTTCCGCTCTTCGTCCAAACAGGGGACGATTGTTCCTCCTCTTTCTTCGGGATAGTAGGCACGCGTTTCGAATCGCGACGAACGCGGAGGAATTTCTCGTTTCGTGATTCGCGCGTCGTGCACGGATCGATTTCGACGCTCGATCGTCGCTCGGTTGGGGGGACGTCTTCCGTCGAATTTAGAAAAGATTCGCAGCCACGACGGCGTTCGCTTTAAATCGATAAAGGCTCGAAGATAAGCACGAATCCCATCTCGTCGTGGCATCCATCGTCGTACCCATCGCCGTATCCATCGCCGGTGTCCATCGGGGCGGCGTCATACATAAATTTCGCCCTTGAAAAATAAATGCGCTGCTCGCGTTCCTTCTTCTCTCCTTCGATGCCCGTTCTTCGATTCGAATCGATCGAGGGAACGGACACGGGCTGGTAGAGAGCACGCGAAACGGAAAAGCCGAAAGAGCTTAGACCGCAACTTCTCTTTTCGGACTAACTTTATGATTTCGCGCCACCGTCTTGCGATATTATTTACAGGGGAAAGTTTAAAGGGGGCGGGATAGAACACGGGGACGCGATGCATCGCCGGGTCTCGGGATCCGATTTATACCGCCGCTTCCGGCCGTTGCGCCGCGTGCACGCGCGTGTGCGTTCTGCATAATGCAGCAGGAAATTGCGACGTTAACGTGGAAAGTCCATTCGCGGCAAAGGCGGCCGAATCGCCGTTGCGATCCGTCCTTTGTTTCGAGATTAATCGCTCTTGTACTCCTACTTATTTTCCTCTAATTTTATATCGCGCGGTGAACTTCGAGGTCGGAATGTTGGTTTAAAAATGTACGTTTTACGAGTCTTACTCTATTTTCCTCGATGCGAGGTGGTATATGGACGACCTTGAAACGTCGGAGAAACCGAGGGAAAAGTTTCCCCGAGATCGTAATAAAGAAGGCTGCGTTTTGCATACTTCCCGTTTTTGAAACTCTTTTACGACTATCCACGTTTATGCGCCTTTTACGCCATTTCTTGTAACGCCGACACTCGAGCAGAAGCCGCGATGCTAAATTTGAAATGGCGTAGAATCGTTATAGCCCGCGATTGATTCGGTATTCGGTGAAAGTTGGAATTTCTCGGGTATTCTTTTTTCCTTTTCCTCCAGTTTCATCCGCATCGATTGGAAAGGAAATCTGTACGCGAAAACCGGAAGCGAGGGGATATCATTAAAACTTCATCGTCGTCGCGATTCTCTTTTCAATTGCTCCGCCGTCTCGTGCCACGGAATATTATATTAAACGAATCGCTGTCACAATGGACGCGAGAGAAAAAATGATGCCCCGATTCCGTGTATATATACATAATTCTTTTGTCCGCGTAAATAACTTGGAAAAGGTATGTGGCAGAGAGAGAGAGGTCGCTTAAAGATATCGCCAGTTACCGGTTCCTCCTCGATCCTATAAACGATCAAACGAGTAGCGAACGAAAGGATCCGTATCCGATGGATTTAAAAATTTCCAGACGTAACAGACAGATGGGAAAAAATTGGCGTACCCTTGTTTTTCGAGTCCCGAGGGTGGGATGAACGATCATCGACGCGCGGATCGTGGTAATTTTCCATCGGTGAAATCTCCAAATACTCCACGGCACGAATGAATCCTCGCGTGTCACGGAAGATCGCGAAATTCGTCGACCGCAGGCTTTTCGCCGTTCCACCCCTTTCGACTATTCCGCGAGTGGCCGCGTGCGTGTCGACGAGGCGCAATCTCAAAGGACACATCACGCGGTTGCGCAACGAAGCCGCACGATGCCCGGTCCCTTTGTACATCAATCCGTTGAGAGCGTCGATCGTACGAGAAAGAGGAAGCGTTGCATCCTTGACGGTTTTCCGGCTCCTCCTTACAACCCGGCCTCGCTGCCTCGGTCTACCCGGCAGCCCTCTTTGAATCCTTCAGAGTTAGTTACTCGATGGCATATTAGTTTCCAAGTCTGTGCGCGGTCGCGTTTAATTGAAGCCTTAATATCGCGTCTCAAAGCATGAATAGCCGAGCAACTAGATCGGCCACGCAGGAAGCACTAACGCGCGAGGGTACGCTGTTGGTTTATGCGCGCGTTTGTCTATGTGCGTGTTTGCGACGCGTGCGATAGGGTGCACGCGAGCCATCCTTGCCCCCCGTGATAAATGTAAACGAGATTTGGGCCGGAGTAGCGGTGCGGCCGATGAGGTTTTTGGCCGAGGCCGTGCCTGACACCTCTTGCACCGAATTAACGAGGGTGTAATGGATCGTGAGACGCGCAAGAAGCACTCAGTTCGAGTGTTTCGGATTCAATTGCAGCCGGAGGGAAAAAGAAGCAGCCGACAAAGCTGGTCGGCTGAATGAAAACGGGAATGAAGATCGTTCGATGAGCATTTTCATTTGCATCGCTTCCTTGAGGATTGATCGTGTTATGGGGGACAGAATGGAGTCTGGTATTTGGAGAACTAGCCCAGGTGGTTTTTTGTACGTTGACCTTAATGAGTTTATAAAGAGCACCGAGCACGGTGCACCAATGGAATATTCGGTCTTTAATATTCGGCCCGATCCTCTCAATTATTCGGGAACGTGATTCTCTAAGCGTTTTGAACAATACGCCGGCTTGATTGGCGCATGAATATGTGTCCTCATTACCGTTCTGAATATTAACAATATTCCGATGGACTCATTAAATAAGAACAATATAGACGTGTATCGAATTCGTGTTAATCAAAACTTCGACATCGATACGGAATATTTGTTTCGTCCGACTTTTTACAGGGAGAATTAATCAGACGTTGCTTACGTGCCTTTACAAACGTAAGCTAGTTCGAGCGAGGTTTCGCGGAGTTTTATTGTGCTGCGATACAAGAGAGCGAAAATATGTTTGTTCGAATGCGCCGAGTTTGGCTACATGGTTTGATTTTAACTACCTTCTATCTCGCGTATTTTATGGTTCCGGGTGTGTGTTGATTGGCTGATGCCACGTGTGAGTGATGGTTGCGTGTTTCTCTATTGGTCCCGAATTTGTTAGAGGCACATAGGAACTTCAATGTCGATGGTGGCGAATGTTTAAACAATTCAGTTCTGTATACCCTTTCTCTCGTGATTCGGGTTAGCTAATTGATAGGGACTCTTACTCTGGGGGTCTGGTCCAAGTGGTGTCAGGGTGGTCCGAGTGTTCACGAGTCACGGAACGCTGGTAACAAAGAAATAAATCAGAACAATATTTGCGGAAATCACGTGGATCGTTATCCGAGTTTTGCAAAAATTTCCACGCCGAAACGAGAAATCTCTCGCGACGAATCTCGCGAAAATGGGGTGGGAGAAATGCAAGGAATTCGATGGCGAATGGAGCGCTTCCGCGATGGCGTTGTCACAGTCGGACGGTTCAGACTCGCCAGGGTTTATGCAAATTTATCGAAAGCACGACGCGATGCGTCACGCGACAATTTCACAGGGTAACGGTTACGTTATTGTCCCGTCAGCACACCGTTCGGAAGCTCCATCGTCGGTGCCGCGGCAAAAGTTGGACAAGTTGGGAAAAGTTGGCGGACGAATTTTCGTGCGAGTGGAGGAGCGATTTCGCGGTTAAGAAATCGGTCGGGGAAGTGGAAGGAAACGGTCACGTAACCGGCTGAGGGGATCGTGCGCGATCGATTCTCGTACCCGAGCGTGGGTGGCGCGAGATTTTTGGCAGGATTTTCGCGATCACGAGGAAATAAATCGGCTCGTTATTTTAACGAGACAGCGCCTGGCCAGCGAAAGCTCTTCCGGTTCGTTCGAGGCGTACTTTCGAATTCTATTTGCCATTATTGGCTGGAGGAAAGTTTGCCGGCGTGGCGGCGAGTTAACGCGAAACAACGCATCCCGGTCGAGGATGTTATGCCAGGCACGAAATCAGGTACAGCCGGTAATGGAAATTCCTGGCAAATTTCTATCGAGACTATCGTTAAACTGATCCGTCGCGACTAAAATGAACCTCTATAAAGTGGCCGTTCCACGGTTTCTTTGCTGCACGTTCATCGCTGCCCACGATACGCTTCTCCCATTTATATTACGCTTTAAGAATTCCATACGTCTCGCAACTTCCTCGAGAACCCTGATTCGCGGAATCGTCGAATAAGCAAGCGATACGCTGCTAATAATTTCCACGCTGCTAAAATGCAACGATCGAAATCCGCGTTACGGGGGGTTGTCGTTAAAGGCGTTGAAACCGTACAAAACGAACCGCAAGGAAGCACAGACTGTACAGGGAACCCTCGTTTAACGACGTTAATCGTTCATCGCGAACCAACTCTCCTCAGCACTACTCCATCGATTAGGAAACACACGGAATCGTTGATCACAGCGATCCTGTTAATGATCCCGTGCACCGTGTTCCACGTAGCTGCTTCGCTTCCATCTCGTCCCAACGCTTCCACCCCCGCGATAACAAACGTCGGAACGTCCGATTTTTCGATCAAACACCGACGTCGATCCATCAGTCCACGCTTTCGACATCTTTCGTCCGACTCCCTCGCTTTTTCCATCCGAATCTCGCGCCCGTTGTTCTCGACGATTCCCTTTGTGCGTTTGATTCGTTACTGCGAGTCGCTGGGGCGACAAAATGGGAACTCGATGAAACGCAGGGACGTCGTAGGGTGTTCGAAGGCGACGCCGTAGGAGTAGGCGAGGAGTAATTTACGGGAAAATGGAAGCAAAGAAGCGCGCTCGGTGTCTAGCAAGCGAGTTCTCATTGTTATGCATTTCCGTTATTAAATATGCATATCCCGGACTGCGTTTCCGCGCAGCCGGATGCACCCGAGTCGCGGCTGGATTAAAGGTCTGTATAACCGTGGTACAGCCTGCTTCTCCCCGGTAGTGTAACGTTAAAAGTTTACAAACAGCGTCTGCCTTCGTTACCACCTAAACTTTTCGAGAACTATACTTTCCGCGTTAACGATATTCCAGTTCGCCACTTCTTTAAAGGACGTCCCTCTCGCGCGAGTTCCTTCCAGTCTTCGGGATACTTTCGTCCCTTGTTACGCCTCGTCGGATGATTCATTACCGCTTGATTGCCCTCGCCATTCAAGACGAGCAAATTGTAAATACGCAGGAGTTGGCTAAGGGTTTAGATATAAAGCGAGGAATACTCGCTGATGAATAGCGGGGATTCGATGCTCGAGCAGTTCCTATAATCGCCTCTGGAATACGGGCAAGTAGAATTCGAAATTCGTATATTCCATTAGAAATACTGTTAATTTACCGATAGTATTCCCCGTCGCGAAAATCGCGAAATAAAAGCGTAACGTCTGGAAGAAGTTGGAAAAGGGGAGGAAAGAGGGTAGACAACGCGTCGATTGATCCACTGGCGGCAGTTAGGTGAGCGACAGCTAATGTGATCTAACGAGAGAGGAGGCGTCTCGAAGGTAATCCTATTGTGATCAATAAGTGCGCGTCTGCCAGGCAGTTGGACAGGAAGGAAATTAGCAGTCGCGTGCAGCTGATGCGCGTCTCTGCCTTTACAGCATCATGTCAAACCTGACGCTTGCTTATCTCGCGACAGGGTGAAAATTTTGGCCTTCCTTGGTCCGGTCCTTTTTCGTTCGCCTCGATTTCATCCCGAATACTCGATCCGCAAATTTAATACGGAAATTAGACAACCACGCGACGAGTCTCTGGCAGCTCGGTCGCGTTAGAATTCAACAGGAGGAGACGAGTGGTCCGGCGACGCGGAGTAAGTTTGCGGGCGCGGGGAACGTAGCCGGAGGTGTTGTTGCCTAGACGAAGATGTCCGCGAATATATTTAACCCGTGTATCCAAGCACGTCACTCGAAAACTAAGCCAATATACTCGCCGAACTCCGGCCGGAAGAGAAGTTGCCGACAAAAGCCTATACACCTTGCCTTCGCCCACCTTCTCCGTCTATTCCACCGCCCCTCCGTGGCATCCGCCTGAGCTTCGTCCAACGGATCAGCTAGCAGTCGGCCTTCCCCGTGCACAATGGATCCTATCCCGACGGAGCGTCGGCCGGGACAACTTCTTAAAGCCGCTCCGCTGACGTCCAAACTTCGGACACATTTTACCCGGGACCCCTTCCCATTAACGTTAACTTCACCGCCGCGACACTATATCATTACGATGTTACCGGCTAGGGGATGGCCCCGGCCCCGAACGCGGGGTGCCCCGTTCTACTCGTAAATCTCGATGACGGGCGTGTCGGTCAAATTTCGAGTTCGGAAGCGGTGCGGTTTGCTCGATGGTTATGATGAAGCGTTGGCCCCGAGTTTTCCCGGTATTTCGTTATTCGAAGATGATTTACCAGGCATGGCGGAGCGAGGCTGCGCCGAAGGCGGAGTCCAAAGTGGGCTAGGTGGAATTCATTGTGTTCCCGTTTCGGGTGATATCGAACGTGCATGATTAGTGGGTGTGATTATTTTCGGTAAATGAGAGAGGGCGGGGAACGCGGATGTTGCAAGAAGGGGGAGATATAGATCGGTGGAAACAAAGGATCCGTGATCGATTCCGAGCTTTAGAGTTTTCTCGTCTGCGTTTCTTGCTTTCTCGTTCTTTTCCTCGTTTGTTCGCGAAAGGACAGAGGGTGGAGATTAATTTACCGGAATGGGAATCGTTGGGCGAATGTCTGGCGATTCCTCCGTGGTAATTGTCGACAATGATTCGCACGAAGTGAAACTGAGCGATTCGTTGCCGCGAATGGTACGAGTAGAATATCGTTGCGTAATAGGATAACGAAGTGTAACTATTCGCACGGAAAACCTGATGCGACTGCTTCTTCAGAGTTAATCACCGTGTATTCCCGGTTCTGTCGTTTCGCGTCTCTTTGCATCGCTCTCGTAATCTAATGGAAATGGAAGTTTCTCAAAGGAGCAGGGTTGACGGGCGCGACGCAAGGGGTATCGGTCTGACTTTAGTCAGACACGCGTGGCGCGGTATCGTTAAAGAATCTCGCTGCGCGAATGGTAATCTTGGCGCAATTCAGCGCGATAAATGGTTCGTTGAACCGCGATATCGCAGGGAATATAGCTGGAACTGGAATCGAGGAATAATCTTCCAGAGATACGTGTATTTTGGTTGCCGTAAGTCACGGTGCAAGTCCCGACGCAGTTTCGATCTCCATCGCGAATAAGTTTTCGAGCTTTCATTGGAAAATCCACGGGTATGGATTCGTGGGTCACTTTTAATCAGCGGAATGAATGAAATTTCGAGTTTACGCGGTTCTCCCGTGGTCTATCGATCTTAGAGTACGCCGGGAAGTACCGATTCGAACAGATTGCCGGATGGAAACGGTGAAAGCATAACGACTATATTTTCTTCTCGATCGAACATGCGAAAAGTTAAAAAAGGGAAATAAAGGAGAGTAAAACCCGGAAGAGCTGCCACAAATCGTAATTAGAGCGCGTTATACGCGTTGAAGAGGAATTTTTCGCGATTAATTAGCCCCGGTGTAAAACTGAAAAAGGTGAGAGGGAAGAAAAAAAGGAGGCCTTTTGTAGCACGAAATAAAACAAGAAGTGGACGCGTGGATATTTTCAATGGGACCGAGGTTTCGCCCAAACCTCGGCCTCAAAAGAAAATACATCGTGTATTACGGAGACGTTCGTGAATTTTATCCGCTCGTAAAACAATTACGCAAGCTGGACGCCTCGCTTTAATTCCAGTCCATTGTCGTGGCTGGTCGAGGAAAAAAATAGTAGCGTTCCCTGTTCGCGGCCTTTTATCTTTGTTAACTCGTTACGTGTTCGGCCTGCCTAGCCCGGCAGTCCTACGGTCAGCCATCATGGTCCGGTTTAAAGGCATCGCGCGCTCTGTCGGAAGTCTAAATAGGAATTTTGTTCCCCTGTCTCGTTTGACTGAAAACATTTGTACGTCGACACGGTATCGCGCTTTGAGCTTGACTTTCACTTCCAACGAAGACACGCGATGTCACTGATCACCGTTGATAATTTTTCCCACCTCAGGATCCGTCCCTGTCTCGTTTGACTGAAAACATTTGTACGTCGACACGGTATCGCGCTTTGAGCTTGACTTTTACCTCCAACGAAGACACGCGATGTCACTGATCACCGTTGATAATTTTTCTCACCTCAGGATCCGATTGTAGTACCCATGGTAACGATACTTATCGTAACAACGTCCACGACGAAGTCAAAGAACAAGCGCCTGTTGTTTCGAGGAATAATTCATTTCGCCCATTTTACGATACGAGAGGCGAACGTTGATTTCTCTAAAGGGAACCCAGGGGCATATTCTCTGCAATTCCTTCATCAACCTAACACCCGCTCGCTCGCGAGTAGCCCGGAAATCAACAACCGGGGCTCTCGAGCCGCTATCGATCGGACTTTCCACGCGAACGCGATCTCATCCCTGGGAAAAAACGGTCGCGGTCATTTCGGTAAATCATAAGAACCGATAATGGTGGAATTTATCGGCGTCGAATCAGCCAGACCGACCATGAAATCGGGCAAATCGTCCGGATCCTCGGCTCCTCCTGCGCCCGGTGGCAACCATCCCGGCGCGGATCCTCGAGGCTTGCCTTGATCCCGCGGTGAAAAATCAGCCGACATTCCCACGGATTTCGCCGGCTCGTAAAATGATTATGCAAAACGCCGCGTCTAGCCGGCTGCACGCTCGCGGGAAAGGGCGCTTTAATTTGGCGGCATTGTCGGGCCCCGGGAAAATTAAAAGCTTATCTCTCGCCCCGGTCGTCGGCGTTGCTCGCAGAGCCGACTACGCTCCACGCCTCAGCCCAGCCATTGTCTCGCCACGGAATTATTATCAACACCGGCGACGATGTTGCCGGATAGTAATTGCTTGAACGTTGATTCCACGCCATTGTTTGTTCGTCAGTCGCCTTCTACCACGCCGTTTTGCGTGTCCTTGCGTCGTTTCAACGAAAACGCAGGACCACGATCGCACGGTTAATCTTGAAATCGATACGCTTCGGGGATGCTGGCCAGCCAGAGCCACGTTTTACGGGCTGTTCCACTGGATGCTCGTTCCGCGCTCTACACACGCAGGAGGATGTTCGTTTCGCGAAACACGCGTGGCGATGGTCTTACCGGCAGTCTTCCCGTTCTCCAATTGCCAGTCGGACGTTTTACACTGTTTCGGTACATACGAGCAGGGCATTCGGTCGTTGCTTTATTTTCATGGTTATCGGAGTGTTCCTCGATTCGCCGCCATAGACATCGGAACGCTCCGAGTCAATGGAGTCGGGTTTCCTTCTTTGTTACCTGCGTGCCAGTGACTCGCAGTCACTCGGGTCATCGTGACACCACTCGGACTAGGCCTTAGTACGAGACTGTAAATTATCAGTTGACGAAGAGCAGACATACTGGCCCGAATTGGTCTAAACTCCCACCATCACGGAGAGACTAGCGAAACCATGAAATTCACGGTGACAGAAAATAGAAAGCAATCATAACCAAGCTGTCAAAACCGAACCATCAAGGCACACGTTACATTCGATCAAATCCGTTCGCTCTTTGTAAGTCGCGCGAAACACGGAGATAGATGAATTCGCGAGTTGACGCGTTGGAAGTTGCAGAGAATTTATTTCTTCATCGGGAAAGTAGCTGGTTGAGGGTAGTCGAGGGTAAATCGTCGCAAGAAGGAACCTCCTTGTTATCGTACTACCGTCGTTTCGTTAATCAACTGTATCATTGGGAACACCGATAACCGTAACAAGTCTTCGCTCCTGGATGTCGACGAGTAAATTTTCGTCCCGAGTTAAATCCCTCGAATTTTCCTGGCCGACCCGCGACAGTGGAGTACCTCGAGGAAAGATGTGCAAAATTCAGGGGGTAAGCCCGTAATGGGTCGGCCATTTCCTCGTCCCACGACGGCGATATAGCTGGAGCTATCAGCCATCGATTAATTACGAGACATTAACTATGAAACACGCGCGATACTTGCGCGCTAGCAGCTAGTTTGCGGCCTGGTACGGGCGTACGCGAGCGGATTTGACGAGGAAAGGCCGTCGTCTGGCGTTGGTTAGAAGGCAGGGGGACGTGTTCGGACGCTCGCGTCGTTATGGTCGAGCAAAGGGTTCGTTTAATATGAATTGCGTATTAATAACGAACTAACTAGGCGCGAGAACGCCGCCACTTATTATTATTTATCAGGGTGATTAATTCAAGCCGGCGTGTTGCGGCGCGCCGCACCTGCGCCATCCGCCGTGTGCAGCGTCGCTGGCAAATTGATTCGCTCGCTTCCCAGTGCATCGGCATCTCGAATTCCGATGGACCTGGCGGTGGCCGAGCGCAGGTGTTCCTTTGTCTGGAGGCTTGAAAAATTCCCACCCCTTGCATATGGAATTCGTCGCGCGAAGAAATCGAGAGGTCGTTGCGTTTAACCGCCAGGCTCGGACGTCGAAACGAACGGGAGAAATAGGGGGTTAAGCGGAGCAGCGTGAAAAATTGGTAGCGTAGGAGATCGTGGAAAATAAAAATCGCGAAATTGAAGTGCATCCCGAAATTGCGTAATTTAAAAGCAAGCATTTCCGTTGCCCTGCTCGTGCGTTTTGCTACCCCGCGAATGGGGAGATCTTGGGCAAAGAGCTCTCCGTTTGAAGCGACCTATTTGTATGTATTATTAGATGCGAGAGGGAAATTGCTCGCGCTTAGATGTCGAATACAGAGTCCACACCCGGCAGAGGACTCGAGGTATTCAGTCTTACCCGGTGATACGACGATGTTCTCGCGATATAGATTAATATCCAGGTTGTTGCTCGAGTTCTTGTCCAAGTTCTGTTGCATAGAAAGCACCGATTTTCGTCTAATTATCGAAGTTTGGTTTACATAGGGTTGATTACCTGTTGGGTGAGTAACCGCTGAGTAATCAAATTGCTTCACGCGTCAAATTCCTCTACGCAACGCGCTTCTTTAAACGAAATATCTTCCCCGTTTAACATTTTTCCTTTCCCACCGTTAAATCTGCGAAAACAGAGCAGGAAACGCGAGAACGACGAAAGACTCACTCGCGAATTCGACTATGGATCATTCCGACGGACTAGCTGTATCATAAACCATAGCGTTCATGATCCCCCCCGGTATCGGTAGCTCGGAGAACTGCACTTTAATAACGCGCGAGTGCACGGTGTGCAGGTGCATTCTCGCGGCGGTGCCGACATCGCAGTGAAATGCCTCAAACGCGCAGACCTCTTCTCAAAATGCACACAAATCTCGTTTAAGCGTTACGAACGTTCAAGACACGAGTAACCGTATCGACAGCCGTACATTTATTTGATGTATGATGTTCGTCCAGTTCCCTTTCAAAGCGAGAGAGAGAGAGAGAGGAGATACAGCGTACGCGTAGGAGAACGAAAAGAAGAAAAATGAAGTCGAAAAGAAAAATGAAACAGATAATGTATTTTCATTTGTTCCAGTCTAATAACCCGCTCTTGCCGTGGAAAACGTCGACAGTCGTATTTCACTTGCTACTACCCCTAGTTGGATAGCGTTTCCCGCGAGTACATCCCCTCCCCCAGTAGCAATTCCAATTGATTTTTATTCGAAACTTTTTCTTCCCTTCGGTTAAACAAAGGCCCAGCATCTCGCCGAGGAAACTGTCTTAAATAACCGTTATCAGCGGCGTTAATGGCGTAGCGCTATCGTTTTTACCCTGCACCGATAATGGGGATGAAAGCGGCTCGCGGCGATCCAAGTATAGCGGCCCGAAATTATGCATACATCCAGTCGACCGATATAGTTTCGCAACTTACAAGAGTTACCAGGATAAAGCCAGACCTCACCCTTTGTTCCACCCCCTTTTTTGGCCAGGCCCCCATCATCGGCCGACAAGTTTCGGCAGAAAGGAATTCGCGTTGCGGTATCGCGCGTTGTTTGACGGCCGCACGAAAGCTCGATAATCCGATTTCCGCGATATTAAAAGGGCGTGCTTGAAATCGCTCGGGCCCGCGCGAATTTCATTTTTCCCAGCCTAGAACGAATGTCACGATACGCGACGACACGCGGTATCCGCGCGACAGATATTTCTATTGCGAAACTCGCGTTGGGCAAAAATTTTGGAAAACAGTTCTCGACACTTTCGTTCCTAATATTTCGAGAAGATTTCGCTGCCGCGGTTTCGCGTGCAAATTAGTCGACGTCTTTTAAAAGTTTCACCCGCGTAACCAGCTCGTGCATATTTTAAATTCGATTTCGAATTCCCCCCTTTAAATTTTTAATTTTTAATCTCGAATTTGAATTTTTTAATTTCGGATTCGCGAATGCGGTTTACGCGAATTTCGATTGCCTCTCAACGGCACTGAGATCGGGCGAATACGTAGGAGTGTTTCGCGAACGCGCGAATTAGTTAAATATCGGGTGTCTGATGTGTAAAACTCAGGTGGATCGATACGATCCGTATTTTCGGGGCGAAAACAATATTCGCGAGTTATTTCGCGACGAATTGTCGCGACACGAAAAATACGGTTACACGAGGAGATAATTATAATATATCAGTTCGAGATAATGCCACCGAAAATAACGTACTAATTGGTCGACCGCATTTACGTGGGCCATGTGAAGTCTCCTGGTTAGCAGCCACAAATATCCGTAGGCAACGAGCACACGTAACCGCCGCGTTCCCGACTGTTTAATTAATCGGCGATTCGCTGGAATTCCCATTTTTTTTTCTTCCTAACCACCCTGGAGGAAAGAATCCATGGAAATTGTGCTTTTCGTTCCAGAATCCGTTTTTTACCCGACGCCACTAATTTAAAAAATTTTTTGACTCATACCTATCGCGGTTTTACTTTTTTCGATATCGATTGACCCGCCGCAATTTTGAGAGAACGGCGATACTTCAATCGCGTTATCGGTTTAATAATTTTACCTAAATAACGTTAACGGTCGCTTTTTTAACGAAGTTAGTTAAGATATTCAGGAAAAAAAAAGAAAAAAATAGAAAAATCGAGAGAAACGAAGAAAATACAGGTCGAAGCTAGCGCGTTCCCGACGCCAGAACAAATCAATGCAGCGAATCAAACAAAGTTGCAAAGCTGCTAGAGCTAAGCACGCGGTAGCCATTTCCTCGGTACCAGAGGGTGCTGGAGGAATTTGCATATCGTTCTAGCTATTCGACCGATAGAGAAAACGCTCTCCCCGGAAAACGAAAGACTATTTCCGATTCCTGAATTTCAGATTCAATAATACACGCGGTTGATTCGTTCGCCCCCTCTCCCCCTATCGTCCCCTTGCTTTTTCCGCCTTATCAAAATTCATAATCCCGATGGGGTATGCCGCGACGAATTGATTCTCGCGTTCGCGCCGTGGGTCCGCGAAACTTTCGAGATCGAATTTGGCGAAAATATTAGCCGGTCGGTGGAGGATCGGAGGAGAGGGTCAGAGGTCCCGAGGGAAGTCCCGGGCCAGATTTAATTAAACAATTTCGACGTCCGTCGGAATTCTCGCGAACCCCGGTAATCGATTAAGACCGAATTATGCGCCTCTTTCGGAAGTAGCCCAGAGTTTAGGATGCAACCGTGAAATCGGCTGACGGACGACGCCCCCGGGAAATTAAGTGCAATTGCACTACCGAGACTGCACGCGTGTGTTTTAAACGCGTTGACAAATACCCTCTCGTTCGGCTGGCCGCTGCGCGCCTTTTTTCACTTATGCACACTCGGGAACGTTTTGCATTCGGGGGTTTAAATATTTTCCAACAGACGCAGGGTTTTATCGCCCTCGCTGTTACGAACCACCCCCTTGCATCATCGAACGCGTGTCGTTCCCCGTGCGCCTTACGTCGATATCGGCGAGGAAATAATTTACGTCGACGCTGCGTTCTCCCTAAATTTTCGCAAACTTTATCTCGCCCTCCCTTAAATACAGATCGATGTTACACGGACGCAGAGAAGCCGTCATTTCGAACGCTCGCAACACCGGTTCCCCGGTATTCGTGTTTTAAATCTCGAATTTTCGCGCGTAAATCAAAGCAACGCGATCTCGCTCGAGGAGGAGGACGAAACGCAATCTCGACGTCGCTTCTCCGTCAAAATGTCTCCCGAACGTGTTCTCCAACAGCTGCTACGCGTATTAGGTATGCTCGTAACGCGTCTCATCGATGCATCTTCGATACATCGCGGACGTCCCGTTGACACGTTGGCGAAAATGTCGCCTCTCGCGCGTGTCACCCCCATCTGGATCGCGAGAAACATCGATGTCGCGTCTCGTGCCGCGTTTCCGGCGTGTTTACCACGAGCTCCTCGACACCTCGCATCCCCCGACGTCCGGCGCGGGGGAACCGGTTTTCCGCGCGAGATCGTTTCGTCGTTAAGTCGCGAATAACGTTAAGCGGTTGACCGCGGTGACGTTTCTCGCGACGGAAACGGACCCGCCACGCGGCGCCGCGAAACTTTCCGCGTTTCCGTTTGCCCGGCGAAAACTTTCCCCCTGGGCTGGAAAGGGGTAGCGATATTTTACTTTAAACGCGGGGGGAAGCAAGAGGTTTCTTGCCAGTCGTCGCCGCGTACCTCGTTCCGCGATTTTACCCAGTGATGGAGTAATTTTAAACGTGTTGGCCGGAAATGTTGGCGAGTTGGTTCAGGGATGTAGAGAAATATTTGCTTAGGTTTTTGCGCCCAGATAGCGCCAAGTTTCGCGAGTTTCGGGGGTGTAACCGAGACTCCAGAAGGATGGAATTAATCGGGGTGTTTCTACGAAATTAATTGCAGTTAATTCGCTTAATTGTACATTCTCAGCTTCGACTGTCCTCTCCCTGTCTTGGGGTATTTCGGGAAATTAGATCGGCGTACGATTGATTTTATTTCGCGAACGAGTCACGGGATAATTCGCGAACGTCGTACTCATCGAGCGAGGAATAAGATGTCGATATTCTTTCTGGCGCTGGTTACGAAATGCGATTTACAGAGCCGAATGATTGCACGGTAAGCAAAAGCTTTCAAGTAACGTCCGAGTTACTTTCGCAACAATTGCCGCGAGCAACTCAATCTCCGTCGGCTTTCAACTCTCGGCTGCCGTTGTTGAGCATTCCGGGCAGGCAGAACCATCGTTCCGAACGAAACAACGAACAAATTCTTTTTAATCTCTGGATAGTAATCCGCGGAAGGCTTTATGGTCCCGTGAAAGTTGCCCGCGTTCCCGCTGCCGCGAGTCGTAACTCGTATTAATTCCCGTTAAAAGCTAAGTAACGCGATGCACCATTTACTCGCTCCTCGACGTGGGCCGATGCTCATTTTCTCTGTCGGTCTCCCCGTTTCCGTTCTTTCCTCGTTACCAACTTGTTCGCGTACATGCACGCGTGCACACGTTCGTGCCGGACCATTCACGGCGTGGCCATAAGATGGTCACCGGAGACCATAGTTGCACCCCGTTTTTCCTTTTTCACCTCGGCTTTTCCCGCGAGAATAACGAACATGCTTCTTTAACAGTTTTTTTTTTTTTCCTAGCCGCGTTGTCGAGAAGAATAAAAGTGCTTGCTCCTTCGTTTCTTGTTTCTGCTTTTTGGCCCTGTTCGCCGTTAACCGCAACTGGCGTAGTAAAAAGCACCAACAATGAAGATAGTTAGCCTTACACGTATAAATTAAACCCCTTCCTCTGGTTTCTTCTCGCTTAACACGGGGTTGTAAAGGGTGTAGAGATTTTGTTAATTGCCAGATTCATACGAGAAGGTCCTTCTATTCGATTGTACCTTCTTTCCCGTCCTTTTTACCTTTCCTCTCCTTTCTTCGAACGAAGCAGTGCTTAAAATGTCGCGATAGAGGGGCGCACTTTAAACGCGAAAATGCGGTTACTCGTAATTTCCGGATGCAAATGGCAGCGTAAAACCCGACGAATGATTCTTAAAATGTAAATGGACGAGATACTGGGTAGATGTATCGCTGCGCAGCTCGCAGGTCCGACGCCATTGTTTTTGTTTTAGCGTCGTTATCGATATATGGAATCGATCGATCGTAGAACGAAATAAAAAATTCGGCACGCTCGTCAGGACGAAATGTAGTACGTAGACACGGTGTTTTTCTTTTACGAAATAAAATAACGCACGCGATTAAATTAGTAATTGAATTCGTAATTAAACTTCAGTTCGTTTTTGCGAACTATCTAGGGTGTGTTCGATGAAACTGTAGTATCGCTATAGGAGTCTTTATGAATCGTGTAAATGACCGATGTAATGTAAAAATTAAATAGTAGGAATTCAATGGAATAATACCGTGGCAGTTTCGCGAAATCGTGACAACCGTTTCGCGAAAAATTGCGAATTATAATGGAGCAGAAATACCAAAACAGACAGCAGAGTTAAAAGTAGAAATACGGAGAGTAGAGAATTTCTCTTCAATTTATCACCCCCTGTATCGTTACGTTTCATAATAATTTATATATTTCCTCGATTTCACTTATATTTAACACCTCCCTTTATTTATCGACGAAACTACATTCGAACAAAATTTACGTCGCCATATTATGTTACGCGTGTATAACGTATTCCGGAATATTATCGTGTATTTGTGCTTTCCGTACCTTTATGCTAATTACACGTACGATACCTGGTTATGTTTTGGAACAACTTGCGCATTTCCGGAAGCAAAGACCAAGGTCTGTTTTCTCTTTATCCCTGCCAAATAAATTTCACAATGTACACACGTGCAAACAATGTACTTGCACACACGTATAATGCAAATATTTCGTTTCTCTATTTAGAATATTTCAAACCTGAATAAACTTTCGCGTTTACGGTATCGTATCGATAATTATGTTCCATCCCGAGTTTATTCGAGCTCGTCGAACATCAGAGAACACGCTTACAGCCATCCTCTGAACCACCGTCCGCCATTCTTTCCAACCTCTTGCACTTCCATCTAAACGTCGACTAAATCCGAAAAGTTCACCGTGCAAGATCCGTATATAGCGGATCATAATATCGATACACGTCCCTCACGGATCGAGCCTTCAATTACACCTGCCTGCTCGCGAAGCAGCATCCAAGTTAATTCCCGGTCATAGGCCAATCAAGTCCCGATAGGGGGAGATAAAGGACGAGCCGAGGGAGTTAACCAGGCTGGAACCGCTGCCAGTTACGGACGACGAGCCACGGAGCAAGAGAGTGGCAATGCCGAACTCTAAGTACTTCTGATAGGATTTACCTCTCTCGGAGCGCATTCGTGGCATCTGCGCCGAGTCTGGGCTGCCTTCTCGAGCCAGCAGCGGTTCCTCCCAGGGCCGGAACCTCGTAAATCAGTAATCAGAATTCCCGTGGGACCGTGAGTCGGGGCCGCCGTACTCTCTGCCGCGCCTCCAGACGCCGAGGTAAGGTTGGAGGTGAAGTCGAGGTCGCCGGTGCGTGTCACGACGGTGCCCTGAAAATACGAGGAACCTTTCAACCCTTCCTCGGTCAGTTTCGTATTGTACTTTCCTCGGGAACATTTTATTTATAGCCTCGAGCGATTTTTATTTCATAGTAAAGGGTGAAACATCGATTTTCCGAGCGTCTCTTTTAACCGTTTATCTGCCAAGCAGCGCGATCGCGCTTCTTCTATTTTGTGTAAAAAGTGTCAACGTTCTGGGCTGCGAAGCCGACAATCATAGCGCGCTTGGTTGGTGGACGCGGAATATGACAAGCGCTATCGCGCCGCTTGGGAATTTTCGATTGGGAAACACTAAAGACCCGTGGCACTCAAACGGTTAACCACTTGCACTGGCAAATTTACACGTGTGCCAGAACGGTCCAGTGTTTTTGTGACAATTGCCTTACGACGTGCGTGGCACGTCTTTCCATCGCAAGTGATTAGCCACGAGATCGTTCGGATTGATCGATCTAGGATCGCGTAAACGTACGATCGTTGACAGCTCTTTGCTCCTAGCCACGCGAGTAACGTTTCCTCCCGGCGAAAATTCGCGATATTTCGATTTTCGGTATATATTTTCAGGAATTTGTTTCGCTTTTAAGTGACCAGCGATCTGCATTTTTATTCGGAGCGTGGAAACTCGTTTCGCGAAATTCCATTCCATTTTGGCACTGCTTAGAGATTCAACGACCACTTACAGTTGCAATCAATCGCACTTCAGTCGATGATAATGGCGCGCGTTGCGATTGTCCACGAGATGAGATATTTTGTTAAGTATACAACGAACGTCGCTCTGTTTACGCGAAATTTATGTAAATCGCGGCTCGGGACGCGGCCGCTTTATTATGCGCGCGCAATTAGCAATAATACGGCTTCATCAGTCGTCCACGTCCGAAACGTCGCACGGATACTCGATTGAGAACGATCAAACGCGATGATCGATACCTCGTTACGCGATTAAATACTCGCGTTCTTCTTCCTCGAAATTTTCTGTGTCGCTTGCATGGAATTGTTCAGTCAGTGGCTAGTTCCCATTTTTTTAAACTCCAAAGCCTGTACCTTTTTTAATGCTTCGAATCTACTATCGCGATGATCGATACCTCGTTGCGATATTAAACACTCGCGTTGTTCTGCCTCGAAATTTCCTGTGTCGTTTCCATGGGATTCTTCAGCGATGGCCAATTCTCGTTCTTGAAATTTCAAAGCCTGTACCTTTTTTAGTGCTTTGAGTTTACTATCGCGATGATCGATACTTCGTTACGCGATTAAACACTTGCGCTGTGTTCTATCTTTAAATTTTCCTATGTCGTTTCTATGGGATTTTTGAGCCAGTGACTAGTTCCCATTTTTGAAACTCCATGACTTGCGCCTTTTGTAGTGATTTGGGTTTACTATCACGATGATCGATACCTCGTTACGCGTAGTGATTTGGGTTTACTATCGCGATGATCGATACCTCGTTACGATATTAAACACTCGCGTTGTGTTCTATCTTTAAATTTCCTATGCCGTTTCTATGGGATTTTTGAGCCAGTGACTAGTTCCCATTTTTGAAACTCCATGACTTGCGCCTTTTGTAGTGATTTGGGTTTACTATCGCGATGATCGATACCTCGTTACGATATTAAACACTCGCGTTGTGTTCTATCTTTAAATTTCCTATGCCGTTTCTATGGGATTTTTGAGCCAGTGACTAGTTCCCATTTTTGAAACTCCATGACTTGCGCCTTTTGTAGTGATTTGGGTTTACTATCGCGATGATCGATACCTCGTTACGATATTAAACACTCGCGTTGTGTTCTATCTTTAAATTTCCTATGCCGTTTCTATGGGATTTTTGAGCCAGTGGCTAGTTCCCATTTTTGAAACTCCATGACTTGCGCCTTTTGTAGTGATTTGGGTTTACTATCACGATGATCCATATCTCGTTATGCGTTTCTATGGGATTTTTGAGCCAGTGGCTAGTTCCCATTTTTGAAACTCCATGACTTGCGCCTTTTCTAGTGATTTGGGTTTACTATCACGATGATCCATATCTCGTTATGCAATTAAATACTCGCGTTGTTCTACCTTGAAATTTCCTATGTCGTTTCCATGGGATTTTTCAGCAGTGACGAGTTCCCATTCCCGAAACTCCTGTGCTTGGGATTTACTACCTGCACCGGTGTCCCCTTCCTCTCAAACTTCATCGTTTCCCCTTCAATCTCGATATTCGCGTTCTCCTTTGTTAATCGTTCGCTTAAAATCGCGTAATAAAGAGTTCGAAAACTCAGCTCTTTATTAACGAGCTGAATATTTGACGGGTTATCACGACCGTCGGGTGCCAAGATTGGAGTCGATCATCTTCGGGAAATACTTCTCCAAGTGTTCAGTCAGCCATTGATCGATTACGTTATTCGTGTGACTCTCACAGGAAAGAGCGGAATATTCGGTATTTTATTCGCCAAAGTTATCGATCGTGTACGAATTTTACTTAAACGGTCTCTCGGCTGAAACTGGCCGGATTTTTGGAATTAACGCTTTACTCGAAATAAAATATAACATCGAGCTCCACCAAGTCGTTGAAAAATTACGCACCATGCGATGCAGCGGTTAACTAAAATTTCCCACTGGTTTACAATCCCGCAGCGAAATGGAAAATATTTTATAAGCCATCTAGGCGAACCTTTTTCACAGCCATTGTATAACATATCTTTCAGATCCTTCCGGTTCTCCGATGCAATCAAATTTTACCAGTCTGTGAAATCGATTCGCCGAGCACTTTAAAATTCATACTTGTCCGGATCGAAATAAAGTTCCGTACTAATCCGCGTAGAGAGCGAGGAGAGAATAACAATGGGAGGGAAGTCTGAGAAGACTGGAAACGACAAATTTGCCGGTTCCCCGAAGAGTTGCGTCTACTGGATAAGCCAGCCCTGGCACTTAATCGCGATCGATCGTCGAACGTAGCCGAACTTGGAAGCCATTTCCATAGATTAAAGCTCAGTCACCGCGAGACTGGTTCGCTCCGTTACAGGTGCATCGTTTCACGGTAAATCTTCCGCGAGAGTGTTACAAATATTGCCGCTACTTAACCAGTTCCTCCCGATCCGCGTCCCTCTAGCCGCGTTTCCACGGCGGATTCCCAAAGGACTGAAACTTCCGGAGGCATATCGCGACGCACATCGAACTTCCTACTTTTCCAAACGTCCCAGCTTTTCCAACCGCGCCGCGCTGAAAACGCGGTCGAGTGTCTCCGACGAGAGTTTCGCGAATTAATTCGTCCGTGCGACTCGTCGCATCGTTCCTTTTTCGCCTTCCGCCAATTGACTTTCCTCCCCTTTTTATCTCCCTCCGCTTTCCCCCTTTTCCACCCTCCCCGTCGTTCTTGATTTCCTTTTGCCCGTCGATCCGTCCAAGCGATTCTTCGTATTAATTTACTGCGATCCGGAGTTGATTTAAAGCTTCCCTCCGCGTCCCTTTGCGACGAGGCAGCTCTTTCTTCAGCGCGAGAATGATTTTTTCGAGTAATCCTGGGTACGTCTGGGAGCTTGGACGAGTCGTTGTCGATCGATGTCGAAAAATCTGAATATGTGTTGACCGAATATTCGTTTGACAAAATATATAATTTTAATATAATTTTGTCTATCTCTATTCTTCCAAAATTCTTCTTCCCTTCTCCTGAATGGGAGTGAACGAAGGTGGTAAGGGATATCGAATGTATTGCCCTCGAAAGAGGCAGCATCTGCGCGAGATACGCTGTTCCGGTTCTCCACAAATCCTTCTCGCTCGCGGACATCGAACGTCGCAATTTCCTTGGCGCCATAAATCAACGAGAAGTCGGTATCGTGGAACAGAGTCGTCGGATCGAACAGACGTGGGTGATTTTCGATGGAATCCTCCTCGACGATCGCTTTCGACGATCTCGTCCTTAAAAGACGAGCATGACCGGTTAATAGACCTCGCGTTTCAGGTTCGCCGCGATAAAAATTGGTTCTCTTTAATGCGCTCGTTGCCGGGGGCGCACCGCATTCCCGCATCGAGATGCTGCGTTAATGGCGCATTATTAGCGACGAAGATAGGAGAACGAGGAAACGAATGGTTATGAAGTGTGCTCATGTTTAGAGGGAGAGCCGGTGCATTTCGGTGGAAATAATAGCTGCATAAATCTCGAGCGACTTCCATGAGTAACCTTGCTCGGGGAGCAACTGGATGCCTGCCAGAACAACGTAGACAAGAATGGATATTGGCCCGGCAGCGTTTCCTTGAATAAAGAATGCATCCAAAGCGTACGCTTGGAACCTGCACGCGTCTTCTTCAACGCGTCGCAGGCGTGCAATTCGATTATTCCCGATCGGAGAATTTCGTTAGCCCCCGGGGTCGACTAATAGCCAGAGAAACAAGAATTCGTTGCGTGGAATTTTTACTTCGCGAATCTCGTCTACCGGAGTCTTCTTCCATCTCATTTCGTTTAACTTCCGAGTATATTTGTCTTTGTACCCTTGTCTTCCATGTTTATGACACTCTGTGCGCTGTCAGGTTCTCTTCAAAGGGTCAAATTATTGCGCGGAAACGCGAGCGAACTCTTTCCGCCTGTCTTCAGACTCGTCGTGCATTTAGTTCCTTTAGCAGAGTAGATTCGAAATTGGAAAGATGGAGAAAGAGATAACAAAGGTATATAGTTATTTATTTATTCGCGCGACGGTAGCGAAATTCTGTCACGTTGAAATTACGCGACGAAACGATGGGTGAAATAGTTATCGCTGCGAGGAAACGTCGAAGGAATGTGGATTTTGCCGAGAATCGGCGTACAGGGCTCGGAGAATAGGACCGCGATTTCTCATTCTTCATTAACAATTCATCGGCATTTCGCGGTGAATTGCCCGGGAACAGTCGGGTGGTTTCTCGCCTCTCGAAACTTGCAGCTTCCAGCATCGCTGTCGCCGAAACGACAATCTTGCTCTCGGTGGCCTACGTCTTGGCTGCGTAACGCCGGCAAGTGAACGACGAGTCTTCTTAGTCGGGTGCATTAAGAGGGCCTTTAAAGTGTCTCTCGCAGTTAGCCAACGAGCCGGAGCGCGAACGGCCACTAAATCGTCGAGTTTCCCTCTAATTACGATCGCCTAGGCGGAGAATGTATTGTCACGGATCCCCCGTTCGACTTTTCGTCTCTCGTGGCCAGGAGACACGGCTCGCACAGCCTCGTGCTGGATATTTTCCAGCCGTCTCCGATTCATTAGCCGTCGTGTCGGACGGCACGGAGCCATTTTGGGCGCAGTCGGGCAGCTCCGGCGCGGTTCATTTAATTAACGACAGATTAGCCCTACCCGCGTTCCATCCTCCCTGGTCTGTCCTCTCCGTCTGCTCGTCGCGGTAACTCGGGCATTGCCTGTTAGATCTGCATTTCCGCCTTGGAACCACCTTACCGGAAGAGGTAGGATTCCACTGGCAAAACCCAGGAACGAGAGAGAGTGGGACAGTTGGTAGCACTGCTGGCGCAACGCTCTGCCAACGACCACCGTCTATCTTCCAATCGTACGTTCTCGATTCTTGCGATTGTCGCGTAATCCCGAATCCCGGGATGATTGATCGCGCGATGCTGAATTACGCGATGCTGTAATATTTGCACGATTGCGATCCGCGCGATGATGAATTGCAGCGAGGTAAATCGCGCGACTGTGAACGATTTCGCGTCCTAAGCGAGCCGAAAGTTCGTCGAACCCCCGGGGTGCTTATCCGCGTGGCGATCACCGATGAATCGCATTATCGCGGGATGATATATCAAGAGAGCCGGGTCGGTGGATTAGTTTAATCGTTGTTAATTCGTACCGAAGGATCCAGCGAGAGAAATGGCGATAATTGGCCAGGAACGGAAGCTGGTCGCGCGTGATGGAGGATCCTCGGAGGATGGAAAAAGCGGAAGATGTTAATTGCGCGAGGAATTCGTTGGGAATCCGGGCACGCGTGCCACTGCCTCGGGATGATTGATGATTCTCGATGACTTTCCGCTCGCGTTCCGCCGTTCGCGTGGACGAAGCTGTTTCGTAGCACGCCTCTAAGGGGCGACAGAATCGTTTATCGCGGATTAGAGGTAATACGCGACATCCTGCAGGTTTTCAGGAATCTCCGACGAGATTTAGACCTCGAACGTTTCCACGGAATCGACGAATACCAATTCTGTCCGGAATTCTCGCTATTGTCGGACGGAGTAAATTACGTCGTAAGTTGTAACCGAGAGCCGTGCCGTAATTTCATATCAACTGGCGAGTCAGCACTGCGAATGTGACTAATTTTCTTCCGCGGTACTTGGCGTTCACCGAAACGCTTCGGACCGGCACGTTCGTCCCTTTGCCGGTCTAATTAATCGAGCTATTTCCTCGAAAGTTAAATTCTCCGCCCTTTCGTCTTCTTTCCGTTAGAAATATACCGGCCATTCTCGAATCCTCTTCTAACCATCGAAAGCTATGGCGCTATCCATTCTGAACCGCAGTGGAAAGGGAATATTTAATTTACTCTTTCGATAAACCTTTAGCGCTTCGGTTACCGTTCCACGAGGTCGATACTCATTGCGAATATTTATCAAGAATTAAGGCCAACGCTGCATCGTTGACTGTGACGAATTTGAACAAAAAAGGAGAAAGAAAAATAATAATAAAATACAGCGGGAAATGGAAAAGGGAAGGAAAAAATATGGAAAAAACGTGGACACGAAAAAACATTCGTTCGGAATGCTTGTTCTCGTTTGCCATCGAAAACCACGGAACTTTAATTATCTCGATATTCGTAACGATTACCAGCGTATAAATAATCGGAACGCCTCTGGCGAGGCTCACACTCGCGCGCTCGAATCTCGTTTAAATTCTCGCGAATTTTCCGTCTCCGGGCTCCGCGGACCGCCGTGTTCCGACTAATTGGCACACGCAATCAAACCCGCTTACCGGCTGTAATTTATCCGCATAATAATTACATCGCGTCGAAGGAGAAAGAGACAGCCAGATCCGGCGCGGATCGCGGCAGAAAGGACGCCGCTGGGGACGGCTCTGCTCGTCGAATCGGCGAATGGATCCGGTAGGAGAGGACAACGTAACCGCAATTGATAAACCGCGAAGGCACGTGCATTATTGTGACGATAATGATGACGTTAGTGCGTTCGTTATAACCGAGCCGACGACTGCATGGTAATAAGCTGCCATTGATGAATATTCAATAGCACTTGTCGCTTCGTTCCGGCCGTGATTCGACGCGTTCGTTCCAGATGACGAGCTTCCTTCAATTGGACCGGACCAACCGATACCTTTGTCACGTTGTCGCCACGCGTTCCGTGTATCCACTTGACAGCTTTCCATACTTTCGATCATCGTTTCGGATACTCGAGATCGACGGGGGTGGAATTGCGGGAGATACGGGGGTGCATTTTTGGACAGTTGCGTGTCAACGGATGACGGAGAATAGGCGTAGGTACTTTTGGATACTTTTGATTGGCGAATATAGGGAATAGATGTTTGTTTATTCCGCTATATATTTATTACTGATAGAATTTGGTATGGCAGTGGAGTTGAAAAGGAAGGATCACTAAGTATAGAAAGGCAACGCTTTAATAATCGGCAACTCGATCGGTGTGTGCTGTACAACGATTGCTTAGAGCCTGATTCGTTTGAACAAAGGAATTTGGCTGGAGACCAACACGTATACAATCCTACATTAATATGTAAGAGAAAAGAAAACATTTTATCATCGACGTTATATGTAAAATGTCTCGACTTATGTCTTTAGCATTCCAACAATTACCAGCTAAAGAGACTTAAGAGTAAAGTAGAAACTAAAAGACTAGATTAATAACTGAACTATGATCACGCAATTGATATTCACACATTGACTCTTCTTCGAACTCTGTAAAGGACTGTCTTAGAGCAGCCCTTGCACCCTTATTTAAACCTTGCACTCTGTCTTCGTACCCTAAACACTCAGATGTCTTTTGTTCTTCACTTGAATTCGATACAGTCATAAATATCCCGTTTATCCGATCCTTGTACATGGTCACTCGTCCTTCCAGACGTCACTTTAAATATTCGGCCTGAATCCTAGACTGCTGTTTATTGCCCGTCATCAGGCCCAAGTGTTCCTCTGCATTCTCTCTCAAACCCCAGCCTTCCTACATAGATGTCTACCGGATCTACCGGAAGGTAACTCGCTCCATCGCGAGTGTCGACGAGGCAGAATTATTCCCGTCTCGATGAATTATTAAAATTATTCCATTGAAAATTTGCCCACCCTCTTCGTCCCCGAATTTCGGTAATTCGATGAATTATTTCCGCATTGCTCCGTTCTTCATAAATTCTGCTCGTTATTTTAAAGGCTTCTTCCACAAGTGACGGAAGCAGAGCGTAGCAAGGCGTGGAAATTTATCACTCGCAAAATCCGTGAAATCCATCCAGAGGAGTTTACGTCGTTGGCTGGAAATTTCGTTAAACTCGCCTGTAGCCCCTGTTACGCAGGTGCAAGTGTATATTCAGCGTTAGTTGTAAAATCCGGTGGACAGCGTGCCGGAAACGAGATCGGTCTCCGCGTGAAAGCCCCACTTCCCTGGCCCGGAACATCGTTTCTAACGTTGCATGTCGCGAGACTGCGGCGATCCATAGCAAACTCAATTTTCGAAACAGCCAGAAGCTCGAAAGGTGAAAGTTCAGGGCCCGGTGTTGGGTCTAGCCGCATCTAGGGGCACGTCTATTCGCTTCACTTACGTCCTATGACGCGTTGGAAAGTTTCGCCAGCAGGTTTAAACGCTTGCCTACATTTCGCTCGGCTAGCGAATTTCTTGGCCGGCGTCTATCAAACGATGTTCGATCTCGTTTCGGATAGTTTGTCAGAAATTTTAGCGGCTATTGATACCC
Organism: Eufriesea mexicana; assembly: GCF_001483705.2. NCBI lineage: Eukaryota > Metazoa > Arthropoda > Insecta > Hymenoptera > Apidae > Eufriesea > Eufriesea mexicana. The sequence continues at coordinate 309,222 of NW_016908719.1, read as the reverse complement.
GATTCGCAGAGAAACAAGGGTTACCGCGATAAATCGACCGAAGGGATGCTACCGAGGACCGAGAATGGCTCTTTCAACGCTCGAACGATTAGCGTGTCGTATTCCAACGCGATCCTTATTCCGTGCAAATGTTCTCATCTCTATAATTTATTCGCCCCTTTTTACCAAATGTCACGGTTCGCGCACCCTTTCAGCCCGGTAGGCCTGCAATCTCGCGAGCAGTTTTCCCAATGAGCCTAATTCTGCCCCTCAACGACCCACGCTTTTCTCTCTTACGATCTTCTCCCTGTGTGTCTCTTGGAACAACGATACTCGAAAGACAATTGCGAATTCTCGAGCGGTACGCTGGTGTGCATCGCGGGGAAAAAGAAAGCGCCTGGTAATTTCGGTAGTTTCGCGTAAATAATTGGACTCGCGTACACGTGTTTAAAACCGGACGCGTCGCACACCATGAAGATGTTTACGCGGGCGTGTTTGCATGTGTACTCGGCGGGTAGAAGAGAATGCGGGCGCTAGATGTCAACATAATTGGACACGGAGGGATGAGCGTTGGTGCGAGAGAAAGGGAGATTGCCATTAGTAACGTGCGCTCACGTCGAGGGGGCAGGGTGGATTGTCACGTGGTATTACATCCCTCGCGACTAGGCGGCTCTATTTTCAGCAAGGTGGCATCGATCGCCACTAAATTATTTCGTGCGGCCTACCTATACGAGAGCTGGCCCGAGAAAACTGACCTACATCTCTCTTTCTCCTTTGCTCTTTCCTCTCAGCCGCGCACCTATACACGCACACGCGCGAGTACGTACGTAACCATGCTCAGGGTGTCTTACTTTCCCCGTGGAAACACCTCGTACACCGGTCCACGTTGCTTTTTGCGCCCTCCTCGCTTTAAGTAGAATACCCCCGGATATGGCCGGACGCGCTGGTAAAAGCTACTTGCCCCGACGCATCGCGGACTCCGTTTCTTTTCAATCTCGACCTCGAGGAAGCGTGTATTTGGGGCGACGTCGAGACACCAGATGGTCTTCGCGATTTTCCGTTTAGCGAGCTCTCGATTACGGATATTCTTCTAATTCTCGCTTTACGCGCCACGTAAATCTTCGAAGGATAAATATTCCGAGAAATTTTTCCTCTTATGTATTTTTAACGCGAAAGAGGTGGAAATTTGCTTTGAAGGGAAACGGGTTAGGTAGCAGAATAGACGGTTTAACGGCGATCCGGATAAGAATTCGCAAACTCGAGAAAAGATTAAGGGTGAACGTCTGGGATTTGTCAGCCACGCTCCAAGTAGAAAGCAATCGTCTTTGATCAGACGTGGCTGTCCTTCCACGCCCGGCGCTATCTACCCTGCTATTGATAGATTTACAGGGTTCGATAAACCCTCGAGGTTAACCCTTCCGTGTGCTTGTTTCGTTGACGCGTGTCCGTGTCGTGGTGCGAACGATGGGGGAAGACGAAGTTAAAATACAATGTACGCTACGGCATCGCGTCGACGTTATTTGACGTTTATGTACTTGCGTTCGCGGTGTTTATCGAGCCGCGGCAAACGTTTTGATATCTGGGTAATATCCGTGAATGCGAATTTAATGGTATTTACCGGAAGTAAGTCAATGTTATTGCGTTATGTTGTCGCCAACGAGTCGACGCAACCCCCGAGTACGCTTATCTACCCGGAGCTTATAGGTGCTGGAGTTATTTGCAAGTTGCTCGATGGAAGTTTCTTTCGGTCGTCGTAGTTTCTCACCCCCTTCCGTTTCTAAACTTTCCTTCAAAAAGAATTACACTTTGCCATCTGTTTCGTTGCTCATTTTCAATTTCCTCCCTTTTCTTCCGGTGATTTCTATTTTTCGACACGAATTCGAAATCGAGGTATCGAGGTAAATCGATTCGTCGTCGAACCGTAATTCCGAGATATAAAACACAATGACAAGAAGCAATATCCCTCCTCGCGTTTCCAGAGTCTTAAAACAACTGTGTCGTACCGAGACCGGTGCTCGCGGTAAAGTGGCCACGTAATCTTGATACTCGAACCGTGGTTCGTCGGACATTTTCTCAGCTGGAGCACAAATTGAACTGTCACGAATCGTTAAGATCCTCGATTTTCCGCCTAGCCAGATCTTTGATACGGTTCGCGAAAAATCGGCCACGGGAAGCGGGGATACAGGTGCGCCTCGCTGAAATGCCATCTGGGAAGACGTTATAATGGAAATGCGGCTTAACGATCGCGTTTCATGCTTTAACGATACTTATGGCAACACGAGGAAATTATACAAGTTGCCGCGGCATCGCAGGTGTGTGTATCGCTTCGTGTAAGCTGCGCTTACCTACACGTCCCACGGCCTAATCCTGTGTGACTAGCAAGTATAAGACGTACACGCGATGAGACCTTAACAGATGACGTTAGCGGTGTTTAGACTGCACAATTGCTACCCGTCCGGGTCGGAAAGGAGACTATTTAGAGCCGGTTCTTTAAAGGTCGAAGGGTGCTCGTTAACGTACCCTGCGGTTTTAATTAATTTCGTTGTCATCGATGGAAGTTATTCTCTGGATTAAACGAAAGCATCGCGAGCGCTCCTTCAGCAGCGAGAACAGCTAGACGATATTTCTCTGGCGCGCGTGTGGCGGTTTCTATGGAATCTCCACCCCGTGGAGGGTTGTAGAGCCGGACAGGAAACACTATTTTATAAATACTGCACGGAACACGATTTTATAAATACGGAAAGAAGGAAGGAAGGAAGGTGAACAGGGGCTTCGGCCCATCCGGCTCCGGCGATGGAGTTAAGTGCCGCGATTTTTCAATTCTGAGAGTCTTTTCGTGTATTATTAAAATGCAACGCTACGGAAGAGTTATCGACGCAATGAATATTCCCCTTATATAATGACTCTGAAAAATTCTCCGCCCCGCACGCGTACACATTTTTTATGACCGCAATCTTTCGCCGTAGCTAACTAAATAATGCACCTAGGCAAAGAGCCCCGCGTGCCCCCCGACCCCCTCTTCGCGCTTCATCCCCTCGCCCTTAACGCGTTGTCGTTATCCGGCTAATCCGGCTGAAGTTTCGTTTTCGCGAGACCACCTTTGTCGCGAATACTTCTCCCCTTTTTCTATTATAATTACCATTGTAATTACTATTATTATTATCACGCAATCTCGCGGTTCAGAGAGAGACTTTCCCATTTCACGTGTACTTTGAGAGATCTGAATACGATTTTGTTGAATTCCCCTTTAGGTCGTTCCCCTATTCATACGAGATTTCGTTTTCCCTTTTTGCCTATTCATACGGGATTCGCTTCTTTTCCCCGTGTAAAGGGTAAACGTTTCCGTGCAACGGAACACCTGGCGAATGACAACGTTTGAAGCTTTGGTCTGTGCGAGCAGGTTGCGTTGCGTCCTCGGTTTTAGAACCGTGAATCTCCGTCACGGAACTGTAAACGTAAATCGAGATTTTCCGCCGTCGGGTGTTTAGACCGCGATTCTTTAAACGAGGAAATTTTTGTCGCCGTTTTAACCATTGTAAAGCAGTTCCGGTAAATTTCGAAGCTTCGAAGCTTTCAATTTTTAGAACAGTTCTTCCTTTCTCGCGCGTGCCACGTACGAGGGAACGAGGAGGCAATCGCGGTGCGCAATTAAACTAGGGAAAAATGCGTGCGTGGAGGGGGCGAGAGGGAGCATGGTTGCGGTCCGATCGAAGCCGCGAACCAAGAATTTCCGGCGGTTCCCCGAAACCAATTTACGTTCCTCAAGGACCGTGGTCGCTGCTTGGTCGTTGCTTGGTCGTTGCCTCGAAACGTGCCCGTTTCTGTTCCACCCCTCGTCGAGAGCCCGTGGATTCCACGGTGTCAGTAACGAACAGCGTAGAACACCGCAGGACCGCGTGCCTCACCGGAAACGTGGTCTACGCCCGAGTTCGGCAGAGTCTTTGGAAAAGCTCGAGGCCCTTTGATCGGTCGTGGAAGGATCCAACGAGACTCGAAGCTTCCTACTCGATCTGGTCGATCGTGGTCCCATCTCTGCCAGCTATTTTCCCGGACCGTCCCTTCCGCCGTACGTGATTTAATATCGAAAAATTATCCCGAACGGCGTTGGCCCGGCTGGAAATCAGGCTATCAGAGAGATCCCCGGCTGCAATGGACCAATGGATCGTGGACGGGGCCGGGTGAACTTTCGTACGAGGTCGCAGTTCCATCCGATATTAAGAAACTTTCCATCGGTTCTCGTACTTCCGGTCGAAATGAAGTCAGGATACGCGTGCAACAGAGACGGCGGGCCGAGAGGTCTGCCGAGGGAACGTGGAGCACCAGGCGTGGCAGAGGAGGTCATAGAGGGGGGCTAGAGCTTGCGAGGAGATAGAGAGGAGAAAGGGGCCGGCGGGATAAAGGGACGAAGAGCAGCGGCATCATTAGTGTCCGGGTAGATGAGAGGAAAATAGGAAGCGCTCCTTATCCGGATGAGCAGAAGCACATCCCTCGTGGCACGATACAGCCCGGACACGACGCGGTATCAGGTGGACTGCATTCATCTAGCCGCCGGTCACTGGATTGCGATCCTTGAACAATTTGCGAACGGGATGCGGCAAACTGGCGCGGGATTAGCCAATAAGCCTAATGGAAGACGCTCGTTTCCTCTGACGGCCGAACGAACGTCAGTCGGTCCTTCTGATATATTCATGATCGCGGAATATCGGCTGACGCGCGCGCTACCTGGATTCACGCCGATCATTTTCGGGCCAGGAGTTTCTGTCAAGCGTGGCGGAGTGGAATGTGCCGTCGCGCTAGACCTACTTCCTTCTCTGTTTTCGACGTTCCAAAACCGCGATTTTCACTCGACCATCGTGTCTATAGAGAGAGAGAGAGAGTATTCGATAGATATCAACGGGGGGGATCGAAGCTGGACGCAGGGGTGGAATATTAAACGACGGTGAAATTTTTAATCCGAGATTCTCGTCGCGGTTAACGAATTCGTTCGATCTCGCGTCGTTTCGTATTCATATTTTCAGACGAGCAGCTATTTCATCGTGCGTTCGCGATTCTTTAAATGGGACCTATATAACCGTAACTCGGGATTAAGCTCGCCAGAGACGGGACGACGAAGGATCACAGGATCACGGAGAACGAACAGACGGGAAAAATTAAAAGCGCAATTATGCGAGATTCTTATTCATGGCGGCCGGTATCCGACGACTTATATCTTACTGTTCCGTTATTCGCGCTGCTCGCGGTAATCCTCTTTTCTTTCAATAAGTTTCGCGAAATTTTCGGATTTCTTTCCGTCTAACGAGGCTGAGTTTCCCCCGGTTCTGGATTATATCGGCCGCTACAGCCACGGTTATCTCGGTTCCCTGCCGAGGGGTCGATTTAAAATGTATCCGGCGCCAGTTGCCAAGTTAACTGGAGCGTGCGTTATAAATTATACGAACGAATCAAATCCTTGGAAAGGTTTCGAAAACGCGGTCTGAATACAACTAATTCCGCCAACGATCGCTTCCGGTTCCCGCGTCTTCTTTTCAACCAGATTTTCCCCCTTGCGCGAGATATTTTCGCGTTCTCCGTTTTCCTGCATTATTGTTATCGCTATTATCTTTCTCCCTTTGTCCGGCGAATTATATTTTCTTATAAATCGCACGCCCGTACGTATCCTCGTTTTCACACCCGAACTGGGTGCGAACTTTTCGATTTCGCGAACCGATAAGCATCGCATCCGGTCGACCCGGATTAATTCGACGCCAAAGTGGACGCGTTTTATTTCTAATTAATCTGCTCGAACATTCGAGGAGCGGTTGGCCAGGAAACGGACAAATTTGCGCAGCGTGAAAAGAGGGAAATACGAAGGGTCGGTGCTCGTTCCCTGAAAGCACGGAGACAGGAAGTCTAGAGATCTGGTACGGCCCTGGCCAACGAAGCACGAGCAACTTCTTCGCTCGCAAGTTTCTCCTCTTCTCCGATTCACGGGCCACGTGTTGCGGATATACGACATCGATGTGACTCGCAGTCGCGAGACAAGACAAACGGAACTCGGATCCCGTTTTCGCTTTGATCGCGAAGCTGATCCCGGCTTCCATTTCAAAGCGACTTGCTTTCAAACGGAAGTCCCTTTTTCGATAGTTGAGTCGTCGAGGCGAAGTCACTTTGTTATTAGATTCGGGCTTCGAACGAGCTTTAATCGAAGGAAGCCGCGAGAATTTAGGTTTATCGCCTTGTTTATTAATTACTATCCCGAGCTAGTGAGAATTATCCGCGTGGATGGGAGAATCGCGAGGACTTTGTCGTCCGTATTTACCCGTAATCCGCATCTGCGAGTGCTCGGAACTCGTTACTCCGTGTCCCACATACGCAGGCGAGAAAAGAGGAGCAAAAGGAGAACAAAATGCATCCGTTCGCGACGAATACTAATTCAACGAGAGCCGCGTTATTTCGTAATATATTCGCGAAGATCCTTGGAAATAAATGCCACGACGCGGAGCGAACTTCCTTCCCGTCGCTGACAAATGTTTTTTCATTCTTCTGCCGGTGGTTATCGGCGAACGTGCCGGAAATTTGGCGAATATACGACACGGAGCCATTTCCAGTAACGAGCCGTGGCGAGACTCGTACAACCGTGGACGCGCGAGGGTGCAGAGGGTGCAGGGGTATAGCCGACGAAAAAATCCTCGTTTCTCGTATTGTGCCTTCGGGCTATCGCGGGATATAATAGAGTTTTCTAGGACAGGAGAGGATACTGATAGTTGGCAGCATTGTGCACTTTCGCACCCCTCCGACGATATTCCATTGCTCGCTATTCAAGAACCGTAACGCTGTAATGCCGCCCTCGAAACTGATTTACACCGCCGGTTGCTTTGATAGAGATTAATGAATGCCAGTGACGATGAATGGAGGCCTCGACGAGATGACCAGTGACGAACTCCAAGCGGAACCGTATTCGTTCGCCATTATGCAGCGCCAAGGGTTGAAATTGAGGTTAGGTAGATGGCTCGGCGTAGACGCTTCGCGTTGAAGAATCGGATTTGTAGCCGCTATAACGCGATCGTATTCGATTTAACGTTACCTCTCGACTCGCGTACAAATTTGTTTATCGTTTCGCGAGAAATCGGCAGCTCCCCTTAATTCTACTTGCTTCGCATAAATTTCGAGGTGGACCAAAAGCGATCGGCTCACTCGCTCGATCTCCGGAGGAAAAATGGAGGAATCCCGGTGAAAGAAGCACGACAATGGGAAATCCGTTACCACGTTGCCTGAAATAAACCGGTAAACGTGCCAAACGATCCAAAACGACGCGCCACCCGTCCCGTTTCCGCGCTGACAAAACGAGAAACCCGACAAACAATCAATTCTCGCGCGATCGAACGCGTCTTCGTGCCTGTTCCCTCCTCGATTTCCCCCCATAAATCACGATTCCGCCGTGGAAGAGGCTCTCGAGGAATCGACGGAATTCTCGGGGAAAAGGAGCATCGAGCCGAGGGGTGACTCGCGGCGGAATTCTCTCACGGAGGCAGCGCGCGAGTGCATACGATTCTCTTTGGCCCGTTGCTCTCCACGGCTTCATTTTTCACTCGATCCTCGCCACGGAACGGTGGTTGATCGATAATCCAAGGAGCGCGGCGAGCGCGAGAAAGGACACGTACGCGAGATCCTCGGACCGATCGTCTCGTCCCGTTTCGTCCTGGCTTCCTCCGTCGCCTTCGCGTCTGTTGCGAGAAGAAAATCGGCAACGAAGAACGGCGAAGGAGAAGGAAGGAAAAGCGCCGTGGAGCACGTGCAAATTGATTCCTTGTGTTCGCACTTAAGTGCCTCCTTATCGGTCGGATTTGGGAGCGAGCCAATGGCTATGACGAATGGCTCGCGACGACGCGAGCGGAATCGCGAGGATCGAGTGGAAAGCCGGCTGGTCCGATCGCGATACGTGCCTGCGTCCACTCTGTTTCGTTCGATCAGGCTGGATTTAGGGGGTTTAGCCGTGGTTTCGCGGACCGTATTGATTTTTACGCGCAAGGGCTAATTGTTTGGAACGTGATATACGCGCCTGTTCCAACGGAATGTCGGGGTATGATGTGCCGGAGCGTTGCATTTAGGTGGTCTCGAAGTTTGGCTAACTTCGCGCGAGCTTGACGCGCTCATACATTATTAATGACGCGCTCAGGACACGTTCATTACATTGTTGCTCGTAGGTGTATCCTATGTACGACTCTACTCACTCGACCTACGAGATGCTTAATCTTCATCAGGATCGCGGTTGCGTCTCGAGAGCAGTCGAGACCGCGTCGCTACCAATTTCCTTTCCGACCTATCGTTTTCGCAGTCGGCGGATATTTCGTTTGAACCTTTCTTAGAGGGGCAGAAGTCAGTAAGCTAGTTATTCGAGATTTTTACAAGAGTTTATTTCGATATGATACAAGAATGGATGTCTTTACTATTGTTGGGAATTTCAGGAAGGAAATCTAAATGATTAGCGTACGTTTCCTTTCCGACCTATCGTTTTCGCAGTCGGCGGATATTTCGTTTGAACCTTTCTTAGAGGGGCGGAAGTCAGTAAGCTAGTTATTTGAGATTTCTACAAGAGTTTATTTCGATATGATACAAGAATGGATGTGTTTACTATTGTTGGGAATTTCGGGAAGGAAATCCAAATGATTAGCGTACGGGGAAGTAACCGTATTCAGTTGTACAACAATTGGATGTATAAAGTTTAATATAAGTGAAATGTATACACTTTATGCGAATATACGAATAAAACACGAGAGTCTTTTTCACACTACCGTGGGTCACAATATGTAAGCTGTCTGCACTGTTCCGGATTTCAGAGCGAGAGCAGCGAGGAATAGCGGGCCCTTTTAAACCCCAAAAACTGACCCCTTGATGCCTGCATAGTATCTTGAGGTCCAAAGATGGGTATTGGCCTGCAACCTCTAACAGGCATGTCATCATCGTTGCATAGGCGTAGCTAATTTCCAACGACTATGTTAGTTTTGGTTTTTTGACTGTGTCTGCTCTCCTGTCTTCGCGTATTTTATAAGTTAGGGGTTGCTGTCATTGGTTATCAAGCCGTGTAAATGGTGGGTGAATTTCTTCCTATTAGCGATATGTTTGTTGAAGGGATGTATGTAAAGTTTGGTGGTCTTTGTGGAAGTGGAAGTTTAAATTGTCAATTTGTTTATCGGTCCTTGGGAAATTTTAATCTTTTTCATAGGGGGTTGACTCGGATGGTATTTTACGAGGTCCATGTATCCGCGAGTCGTGGGACTCTGGTCATAAAGCAGTAAACCATTGTCCCCTCGACTCGAGTCTTCTATCTTCGGGGGTGAGTGTATGAGGTTCGGATTTTTCGATGGGGGTGAAAGTTCAGAAAGGTTCGAATTAATTGTCTGTCCATCTACGGAGGATTTGCAAGCCTTTATGAAGGACTAGATCGGGTGATGAGTTGGGATGGCGTCAGGGTCCGCGAGTTTGGGAACGAACGTAGGGGATGAACAGCAGAATCACCGGATGAACTCTGTTTTTGTCGAAACACGCGTCGACGCTGGATATTTCGCGTCGCTTTCGACGAGTCGTTTGATCGAACGTTGTGTCCCGATCGTTCTTCGATTAAAGCCCATCCGCGCTGTCCAAAGCGCGTACGTTCCGGTGTGCGATGGCGTGAATCTGGAGATTCGTAACGAGTGGTCCTGAAACGCGTGTCTGTCGGTGGTTTCGCGGTGGAACTCGGTTTTATTTCCAGTCTAGACGAGTAGCGGCGGGTAGCAGAGTGTGCTATTGTTGGCGTCTATGGGTATTTTTTTATTTTCTCAAGCGTTTCTTTCTCGAGAGCTGACTGCTCGCGGTGCACCGCGCTCGCGCTCGCGCGCACGCGCTTGGGATGGAAAGAGATAGGAGGAGAGAGAAAATTCCGGTCTGAAGTAATTCGTCGAGCTCGCGCGTCTCCGTTCCCGTCGTGCGTTTACCCTCGTACTTTTCATCAATTTACCGAGCCAGAGGAACGTTCGATGGGTCCGTGCAACGCGTTAATTAACCGGTTACTCGTCTCGCAACATACGTAGAATTAAAGTTCGCGCGTCGTGCCGGGAGCGCAGCGCGGAAAGGAGAAAGACCGAGGGAGAAAAAGGAGAAATAATCATCCCCTTTTCCTCGCATTCATCCCCTTTCTGCCTACGGCCTTGTAGTTAAAACGTGGAAACGAATACGCGCGCGGACACAAAACGCGCGTATGCTCCGTTCAAAGCGGCAGAGAACGGGAACCAGGTCAAGCGAGAAATCATTAGTCACTACTACGATTTTTCACCCTTCAGACTTACTTTCGTTGCGAATTCTCTCGTCGGCTCGAGTTTCTTGCTCTCGTCGCACCGATTCATTATGCCCATTACAGAAGCGCGCGCGCTACCGAGGATTCGGAATTCAACGCAAGTAGAAGGAGGGAAAAATTGAAACGAAAACGGTGTCTCTCGACCGATATTCCTCCAACTGCGAGAAACAGCTAGATGGCGCGACAGAGATCTCGGTATCTTGGTAATAAGAGACGTACACGCGATTTAGTCTACGAAATAAATTTTCCCTTCGAACTTTCGTTCCTTCGAGTTCCAAAACCGTGTTCCATCGACAAAATGGCGGTAAAATAAACGGGATAATATCTCGATCGCTTGGGGATAATTCCAGCGTGTCGGGAAGAATTTTCATCGAGCTCGGCTTCTCTCCCTCATTCTCGCCGATTTCACGTAGCAATTCTAACATAAAAAACGCTCGAGTATCCAAGAACTCGAACCAATTAAGTCACTCCAGCAATTAGACGTCGTTCAGGATCGCGTGGTGGGCCTCGATCCGACCATACGCTCTGGGAAGCTTGGTTTCGCGCGGCATCGAGGAGATCGAGGAAAGCACGGGAAAAGAATCTCGTGAAAGGCGTGCTTAACCCGGTTGACGAGTTCATCCGCGACGAAAGGAATAGAAGGAGAGAGGCCTCGTGTCTTGCTTTTCCTCGTCGACTGGCGTCGACGGAAACGCTGTTCACGCCGAAAGGGTCTCTCCGACCCGGAAAATTTTAACGAGACGAAGCGTTTCGTTGAAAACAAGGAATCAACGAGACGTGGACGCCTGCCGGGGTAACCTTCTTCGTTCGAGCCAACGACATCGATCCTCCTATCTCGCGCCTCCTTCTCCATACCGGTCAGGGTGTATCTTAACGCGAATTCGAAACGAGGCCGCAACTGTTCCCCGAACTTTTCCACCGTTCGACATCGATTCGCGAATTAAACCGTCGATCTTGGCAACTACACTCGAAACATCGCGGTCTGCGAGATAATAGAATTGTCCGGATTCGGCGGGGTCGTGGAAGTTAGACGAAGCAGCCAATATCAATTTCCCGGGGCATTTCCGATGCCTCGCCGCTGTACAATGCACGAGACAATCGAAGCCACTCCCCGGAGTGGTGCTTCAACCCTTTCCCAGCAATGCGAGCTCAATCTTCGCCCCTAACTTTCATCCTTCGTGCGCCACTCGCGGGTATCTTGGGTCGGCCGGTCGAGTGCCACCCTATTATCGTTATCGTTAACATATAGCCACGTGCTACGGGATTCCCGCACAGACGTCTGGGGATATTTTTTGGCGACTGCTTAGGGGGTAGTAACGCGGGTAGTACACGAGCAATCGTAAGAAGGAATTCCGAGTATATTCGCGTGGATAATGGTAGGAAAGGTAGGAAAGGCAGGAAAGATCGCGAAGACTTTAACGGGTAGCGAATCGAACGGCAGTTTAGCAATCGATCCGTCTCAATTACCGCGAGCGAGTAAGGCGATCCGCCTACGCGATCCCGGTTAAGCTTCCAAATATTTACCTCGGAGAGAAGGAGAGAGAGAGGTAACACGTGGCGACGCGACGCGAATGCGAACGATGCTTGGGCTATTCAATTGTTCCCTCGTCCTACCTTTTTCGCCGCGTTACATCTCCACTGTCTACCGTGGCACCGGTGTACGCGCGACGAATGCGCGATGAATCGCCAGGCGTCGGCGTCCACGTCGTCGGCGTTCGGATTGAAAGTCAGCCGGGTAATATTTTTCCGCGGCTGAACTTGATTAAATCGGCGTGCAGAGGGGACCGACGGGGTTGGTCTTTTAAACGAGCAAACAGAAGGGTCGAGTGGACAGGGGTCAGCGTGGAGAGATGCGACGCGGTTCGCCGCGACGCCAACGCCTGCCGTCCACCGCCGTCAGCTGCGAGCAAATGCAATTTTATGCCTCGGTTTTCCTCGTTTTCTCCTCGTCCGCCGGTGTCCCGTGCTTCCCCTGAGCGGAAGAGATCCTCGAGACTTCACGCGTGACTCGCGAGGAGCGGATCGGTCCGTTGGAGCTGCGGTCTTCTTCTCACAGCCGACGAATGAAAACCACGAAGAGGCTGTTGCGTGTCTTTTCAATGACGAATGCGAGCGTGCTCCGCGTGTACGTACGTCTCTATTTGCGTGTGCTAGTCTAGGGGCGTGCCTGACGTTCGTCGTGGATGAGAAGATGATTAAGTACGGGGATAAAGGCAGAGGCAAGGTTCCGAGGGAATTGCGATGGTATGAATTTTTAGAGTAACGGTGGAGCGTACAGGATCCTTTAACGCGTTGATCGTCGTGCGAATTCCGCGCGCAGTCCACGTTCCGCACACCTTTCGTAGACGTTTCGAAAATGCAATCTTTATTTCGCGTATATTCGCTCATAGACGCTCCTCGATTATTCGCGATTCGCGAATTATTGCACGACGAATTGTGCCATTTTCGCGAAATGAGGAATTCTATTTTGCGGCGTTTTTGAACGGTCGGAAAAAGCCGGCAGCACTCGCGGTGCATTTGGTAAATTAAAATCAGCGAGATTTTTCGCGTGCAGTCACGCATGCCCGAATGCAGCATCCCCGGCTGCCGCGCGCGCCCCTATATGGAATTTTGATACGCGATTCGTAAATTTCAGATTTCATTCTGGCGTGATTTATTGGAGACATAACGTCGGCTGTGCTCGCGATTCCGCGCGGAAAATGCATTCGCGTCGGCCGAAAATGGAACGAAAGGACGCAACAGATGCATTACGCTTCTCCACCGTCCACGCCGTGCTGAATTTCGAATTTTCTCGCCGTCGCGAATCCGCGCCGATGTCACGCCCCCGTTTTGTCTCTGCTCCACGGTTCAAAGTGTACGCTTTGCCAGTTTCTTCGTCGCGCGCCCAGTTCTCGCGCCTCTCGACCCTCTTTCGCGTCCTCGAAAGATGTTTATCAGCACGCGATGTCTCGCGGGAAAGCGGACTAGGGATGGATCTTTCACGGTTTTAGAGGATCAAGTTTTATACCCACGGTTTCGAGCGAACGATCGTTTCGTGAGGTGTCTCGAAAAGGAATTGCTACTTGGCGAACCCTGCTGCGTGAGTCTTTACATTTAAGATTACTTTTAACTACCTTAATATACCATCTTTTCTGTATTTTTCGTCGGAATTCAGCTCACCTGGTCGTTTCAAAAATGGAAGGACAGGACCAGGACTCTCAGCGTATTAGATCAAGTCCGAGGCCCTATTTTTCCAACGAAACGGTGATCGATAGCTCCTTCTCTTCACGTCCCGTTGAATCCACCAGTCTCGCACCACCGATTTCCGCGGACTACACCGGTAAAATTATCCGGAACCCGGAATTGAATCATGAAACAGAACGAACCTTAAATTCTCCTCCAATTCCACGTGGTTGTCCCAATTGGACCCCGCTCGAGCCGTACGTTCTTCTATCAGAGGAGTACATCCGGGATTTTTAGCATCTCGAGAGGCTCGGAGAAGCTCGCGTGAGCCTTTGAAATGACGGTTTTCTCATCTTAAGTGCCGGTGCACCTATCTCCTGGCGCCTGCTGGGAGGGTGGCTTACGTTTAAAGCGTCTCCTCTTCCTCTTCCTCTTCCTCTTCCACTTCCTCTTCCTCTTCCTCTTCCTCTTCCTCTTCCTCTTCCCTTTCTTCGTTGGCCGACTCCTCGGCGTCGTTGCTTCGTCGACGCGGCGCTCGTGCCATTAGACGATTCCAGCTTTTCCAGAATGTTCGCAATAATGTTACAAGCGTCGCTGTGGCCTGGGACAAAGGTAGGCACTGGCCTTGCAAATGTGCCCGATCTTATTAGCCGGATAGTTCTTTCGAGGGAAAGTGCCGGCAAGGATTTTTATCGCATTACGAGCGATGCTAGGCGGTGGACTCGAAGCGAACGTATCAAAGCGAGTCGGATAATCGAATTAAAGGAGCACCCGATATAATTTTAATGGGCACCCGTTAACGAAATGGACCGAGTTCCTTTTTCCATTACGTACCAACCCCTCGTAGCGTTCCTTCCGCGTCCATTTCTTTCCTAACCTCTTTCTTCCTCTGCTTCTTCCCTATCGCCTCTATCGCCTCTATCGCCTCTATCGCGCGTCACGTTCGCCGGAATACCGCAATTAAGATCTGCTCGCACGTTCGCTGCTTCTCTCCCGTCTCATCCGCCGGCTGTTTTGTTTCCAGCCCCACTGCTACCGGTCTCGTTCCGATAAATCGCGGGCTAAAAGTCGAATAATTAATCCGGACTCTTCCAATGCTCAATCCACCTGAAATTCCGGCATTCCAGCCTAGAAGAACGATATTTTTAACTCCCTCCTCCGCGTAAATCTCTTTTCATCCGACCTTTGGTTTCTGACTATTTCATCCGCTCGATTCCCCATCTCTGTACCGGCGGGGTCTAAATGTTTGAAACGAAACACGATGTAGGTAGCTAATCTTCCGGACGAACTCCAGAAATCTCGTAGCCGTTACGAGACAACGATCTACCAAATCTCGCGTTCGAAATAGATCCTAGCCTCCCTCTTCCTGCCTGACTTAATCCCAGGTTTTCTATCCTAGAGTCTACCTCGAGGAACAACGAATGCTCGATCGCGTATCCCAGGGATCACCGCTGCTTTTCCATGGATTTCGCATAAATTGCAATTCACGCGGTGGGCATTATCAATCGTTAACGGTAATTTGTCGACAATGTGGCGAAATTCGCCGGGCTTTCGGGGCCAGGTCGTCGACGGGCGTGAGATTAACTTCCGTCCCTCTAAACATTACGCTCGCCGTCGACGAATCGATGCCGAAATTAATGCCACCGGGAAGCTTTGATAGGGATATCGCTGTGTCCGGTTGCACGCGCGTGCGCGCACGCTGCCAACGTTGGACGAATTCCAAGCATACAACAAGTCCACGGTATCGTGCCTCATGTCGGACTCGTTTCACGCAGTTTCGCAATTAATCCACGCGCATCGCCAATCGATATTCGCGGGAAATCGAGGTACGGACCCGTGGCCAGATCACGCGTGCTTTTCCAAGGACAAACGCGTGGCCGGAATTTTGATTAAATATCGGAAACGAGAGGAGCGAGCAACGTCCGTCGCGATTCCTTCAAAGTTCAGCAAGGAAATGTAATTACTGGCATAATTCCAGTTGAGAAAAGCCTTCGGTTTTAAAGGCCTTTGAGGGGTGCTCGGTTCGAGACGATTACCGAGTGTACTTCATTTCGGCGCAGACTTTATAAAAGTCGCAGGCGCCACTATGAAACGTATCCTATAATAACTAATGACCTACTGCGCTGAAATCTTACGAAGTAAGAACCTTAAAGCCGCGTCGCTCTCGAGAGGGTGTAGCACGAAAACAAGTCTACTTTATCACACACTCTTGGGACCTACTAGCTCGCTACGCAATAAACTCGGGCTCCGGCTCAGGGTCCTCGGAGTTGCACTAAAGAAAAACAGATTTCTTGAGTTAGAGCTCTCCTTAACACACCTTGGCTCTCAGGATTTCGTTGCAGAGGATTGCACGGAGGACGCGCCAAAAATTTCCTCTCTGTCAAACACTCCCGTTTAATCGCTCTGTCACGTGTCCCCCGAACTAGGGAAAGGAGGAGAAGAAAGAGCAGATGGAACGAAAACACCTGTCACCGAGAAGTCGAGAAAAACGTACCCAAGACTGTTCTAAAAATGATCATTTCTCACGGAGAAGTTTCCAAGTGAGAGATATTCCTGTCGCGGAGGCTAGTCGTGGTCCGTAACCGAGCAAGGATCCGAAAAAATGTCAGGATCAAAATATCCTGCGCCATTCGTCGAGGCGAACACTCGGTGGCGCATATTGCGTCGGCCAGAATTCGGTATCGCAGCCACTTTTACCCTAACATCATCTTCCGCTGGTCCATTTTTTCCCCACCCCAGCCCATTGTACGTCGTATCCTAAGCGGGCCGACTCTACAATCCCCGTGGTACGTTCGCTATGACGGGAGTAAAACGAGTGAAAGAGCGGGACGGGGGGGCAGGTGGGGGAAGAAATATAGTCGAAAATAGAGAGAAAGCACGGCGGTCGGGTCTGTAAGGGACAGAGGAGGGAAGGAGAGTCACGGGATTTGAGCTTGGAAGTGGTATATGACTATGATAGTCCGTTGCATATTTCAGGATCCACTTGGCGAAGCTGCTGGCGAGAGAGCAGCAGCAGCAGCAGCAGCAGAAGCAGCAGGGGTAGCAGCAGCAGCAGCGGTGGCAGCACCGGGCAGCAGCAGTGGTGCTGGCAATGGTGGCAGTAGTTGGGTGCCACGCGATCGGCCACCTACGCGATTTTACTCTCGGTTTCTGTAAAAGCTCTCGAAACCACCGTCCGTGACTTAACTCGTCTCTAAACGGTGCCATTACCACCATAACCAAAGTGTCACCGTGGCTGCGCTGATAACGCCTCGCCCCGAGCTACAGCCAACCCTGCAACTGGCGATTTCTTTGTCTCCGTTTCCGAGATCGGTCGATATCGCTCACTTGCTTCTTTCTCCTCTGTCGCTTCAATTTTTCCTCTTCCCATTTCGTTAAAATTAACGCGATATTTTTGCACCGTTGGATCGGTAGTTAATCCGTTTGCAATGGGGAATGTTTGGTCTCGTCGAACAGGCAACGCTCTATTCGTGATTCCATCCGCTTTTATGCGACGACGCGTTGACGAAAAGATTCTTCCTGCCTATTCGATCGCAGGCGTCGTGTCATTAAGTTTGATTTCGACGAAGCGGGTTTATCGTCCTCGAAACGGCGCGGCAGGAGAACGAAACGCAGTTTCCGTCGCACGTTTCGCGTTAGCTCACCTTTAACGCGTCTACCCGGCCGAGTTAGGAGACGAATCGTTAGGTTAGTGAACCCGTCGGCATTATTATTGCAACCGGAACCAGCGGCCATTAAACAACGTGGCAACGACGTGTCGTGCCCGAGCGAACTGTCCAACGTTGGATCACGTTCGTCCGGCGAAATAACGATCGACGTACTCATTTGCAGTTCGGATTATGGGCTTTGATTAATTCTATAGCCGACGCGATTAGTAAAAGTTGCATCCTCGGTCGGATACGCGATACCATCCTCCGTATCGATCCGATTATCGACCCGATCTCTTCGTCCTGCCTCTGTTACTTCTGTCTGCCATTTTGCCACATGGAACTGCCGTCATCGAAAGGACGGTCCAAAGAAATTTGTTTTTATTTCCAGCGGACGTTATATCTGTTCGTGCTTTTTTCCCCGAGATTTTTCATCGACAAACATTCATTTCCCTTTACTACGGTAGAGTGATAATAATTTCAGCATACCGTGCAAATATTCGTAAATATTCGAGAAATTTCCACGCGTTTCCCCGCTGCGAATATTCTCGCGATATTTCACGGGTCTGCGACTTTTTTTTTAAACATTTCCATAATATTTTCCATCGCGGGGCTAACGTTCTTTCCCTCTTTTTTTCTCGTTACAGGTACGTAGACCAGAGGCATTCCCCTTTTTACCCGGCCCGATATCGGTAAGTCCATTTTTGCAATGACGCGGCGTAGTTAATCCAACGAGCCTGGCGCATTTCGATACTTTCAAGCGAAAGAGGTGCTCAAGTCGCGAGAAACGCTCGAGTCGAATCAAATTGAACGGAACTTTAGCGCTCCCATCGTGGCACGAACGTTTTGTTCTCTTCGCGCTGCGGCCTCCGCCACTCGAGGCCCTCTCTCGTTTCCGCCCGCAGATTGCAATACGCTTTCTGCCCTCCCCCTAAATAATAATAACGCACCCATTACCTCCGAATCAAAATTCACTCCCTTCGTTTTACGTCTCCGAGAGAGACCGCCTCGACCACTTTCCTCCGCTCAGGTAATAACCTCGAAAGTAAAACGTCTCTTAGAAACGTCGCGAGGAACATCGTTTTCCGCTTTCGATCGTTCGACGATCACCGCGGATCCCCAACTTGCAACCCCTCGTTGCACCCCGAATTAAACCTCGTTGAATGTTCCGTAAATAGCAAGCGTCTCTGCGCATAAATTGGCGGTGCTCCGCCGAAAATATAATCCGGAATAATTCGTAGGACATCCCCTGGGAGCCCGGGCAGAAGGAGCCGGAATAATCGCGAGGGTGAGAGGCGCGATTGTTAAATGCAGCCGAGGCGGCGTGTCGTATCACCTTTTAGCAAGACGCGCGACGAGGGTCGATGGTACTCGAACGACCGGCGAGATATCGCACCTTTCAAACTCGCTCTACCCCCTTCGGGTTCCCTTTTGCCTTCGCGACTCACCTGGCCCCCCTCGCCGTCCCGTTCTCTAGCCCCGGCGCCACTTCACGACAATGCACGTCCCATCCCTCTTGGCTGTTTTCCGCGCCGGAATCCGGAATGCCGTCGATAAAATATTAAGGGCGGCGATATGTAGGCCAGTCACGCCTTGTAAATGAAGATGGCAGGTATCGGTCGATTTCACGTCTTCGAATTCTTCCTATTTTTCCTTCCTTTCTTTTCTATATTATTTTTTTTATTTTGAGGGAGGGGGTTGTAAAAATTAGAAAATTTAATTTCCGTGTTCCCGAGAAATACTTATGTTCTACTTATGACCCAGTGAGATTAAATGGTAACAGCGTTTGAGTATTTTTACGCGTTTGAATCTCGAATTTGGAATGTTGCGGGGTCATCGTAGAAACGGCTGGCGATATTCCTGATCGCCGAAGAGTGTTGCGAAATCGATACAGATGGGGCCGTTATTAGAGATTAATTAAGATCGATAGGAAATGGAATTGGTAAACCGTGGCGGTTCCCCGCCACTGTATCCAAAGGGATTACACTAGCGGCTGCGAGTAATTTAACTTCGCGGGGGAATATTTGAGCTGTGCTCATTTCTGGAATTTGATTAGGAATGTTTTAGGAGACTGTTTGCCATAGCCGGGAACCGGGGTCGCTACATCCGCGAAACTCGATTCGGCGAATAAAGCGAAGACACCCTAGTAGGTATTCTACAAACTAAGGAAGAACGAGTCTGCATACGGATAGCGTTCGTTTCGGGGGATGAACGAACTCTTCGTCGGGCATGGATTTTATCGGGAAGAAAATTGCGAAGAATTTTTGCGCGCCTGTTAAATCGGCGCCGTCACGATTTCGCGAGCGCCGAGCTCGCTTCAAGCACGGAACAACGGCGCGCAACTATTCCGGAACTATGTTATAACTTATTCGGCGAAACGCCTGGCCGTTTCGGTGTATACAGTTTGGACTTTGATTCCAGCATTTAAGCCGTTCGTTCCTCGAGTTATTCCAAGTATTCCGGCGCGCTGCTTCGTAAAACAGCTCGTTTGTTACGGGGAAAACTATTTTTAATCGTCGAATGTCACCCATTTTGCGAGCGCTGTGATAATCCGGGAACAATGGCCGGTCCTCTTGCCTCGTTTGGCCAAGTTTTGGGGCACGCTAACTCGCAGTGTTGAACGCGAGCCAGTCAATTATCGCTTAACCAAGACGAAGCGTTTTAATCGCGGGTATTTGATCCGGTGATCAAAAATGCCAGGTTTCACGAGCGCCGAAAATTACGTCGCGTCATAATGGCGACGATAACTCGCGCGAAAGCACGACGTGTCCCCGGATGGAGCTTTTAATAAACCGCGTTTACGATCACCTTCGAATTCCGCCATGGGATTTCTCCATGGGATAGGTATTTCCCCTGCTGCCTGTCATTCCGATGGCTATCGCGATCAATGGGACGGATGAACGTTTTTCCCTTTTCGTTGTTGGAAATTTTTCATCGGTCGCATTAAACGCGACAGTTAGAAATTCCACTCGTGGTTCCCGACCGAACGATGATATTTCAACGATCGATATTCCACGATGTCACGAAATAGGACGAGGCAATGACCCAATCGCGTTGCTCGATCTTGCGAAAGCCAGGTGTCGATCGATCACCCGAAGATCGTTCGAAGCCCTGTCCACGCGCGAGGCCAACTTCCGGAAGCCAGGTTACTTCCAATTAAGTAACCGGGTTAATTAATGGCTTCTTGCCTACGTCAAAAGCATAGCGCGATTACGCTCGATACGGGGGAAATAAAAAAATAAATAAAATTGCTAGGGAGTGGGGATTCGGAATGAAAATCCAACGTTCGTCAACGCTGCATCTGGAAGCGTTGGGTGCAGACCAATTAAGGATCAAAAAGATCTTACCCGTTGCTCGATTACCTCGACGGGATTGTGTGGGTTCCCTCGCTATGGATGGATTAAACGAAAAATAAGGTTTCATAGCGGATGGGCAAAAAGCACGATGATCGAGCACTTCATCGACTGGGAAGCAATAATGGCGGGTCCCGCTTGCCCCGATTCCGCCATTAGCCGTCCACGCGGGATCTTTCCCGCTTCATCTTCGATTTATACGTCTAATTTTGCGAATTAATGGCCTCGCCACCGCCTCGCCAACGACGAATTACATTGTTCGTGCGGGCCCTCTTCAGCGCTGCTTCATCGATCCTCGGCCTCTTCTTCCCCTTAGCTCCGCTATCTCGTCCGATTGCCCCGCGGCCCGATGGAAATCTCTGTCCCGGCCAATTACGTTTCGCGAGCTCGCGTTACTTTCCGCGTGGATTCGCGCGCGTCAGCACGTAATTACGTGAAATTGCGCGCGGGGAAAAAAGTTTCCGGCCCAACAGTCATGGCTCCTTCTCAGCGTTCCCCGTAAGAGCGACCCCGATGGAATCTCGCGCGCGCGCGCGCGTCCATCTCGTTCCTATCGAATCTTAGACGCTACGTAGGGGACGGCTGAGATTTCAGGGACCTGTCTAATTGGACGCCGAGTCTTGTAAAGATGCTGGAATTCGTAGAATTTTCGTTTCGAAGATCTCCTTCGATATTCTCGAGGGTACCCTTCGCGTGTGCTCCGTTCGAGTGGTACAAATTACCGGAAGTGCTGTGCAGAGGGGGAAGCGGATGTTCCTCGGATAGCGAAATTCGAATGGAAAAATTAGGCGACAACGCGTTCCTTGCTCCGATGGTTCGACGATCTCGCGACGGTGCTCGGAATTATTTCTTAAATGTACGGAAGTTTGGCGAGGCGAGAGAAAAGCGTCGTAAAAGCTGTATTCTCGGGCATCGAAAGCCCATTAGCGGGGCTAACCAACGAGGTCGAGGAACGACGAGCAAACGCCGCGCTCGCGATCTCGAATCGGTTTCGCGATGAATTCTCGCCGGTGATACTTTATTGAAATTACAGAATTTTAATTGGGCTCTCCTGGGCCGGGCTGCTCGAGGGCCGCGATCTCTGCCCTGTAACCGGCGTAAAGTTAATGAACCACTCGTGATTTAAGTGGTTCCGCTACGCGGAACACGTAGCGCCGCGCTGCTTGCCCTCGCGCAATAATCGCGATGATTTCCAGGGGTGGAAACGTTATAATTTTTTTTCTCCCTCTCTCTCTCGCTCTCGCTCTTTCTCTATGCTTCGTTCTTCCACGAACGTTGAATCGGCCGTGTTTCTGCGTAGGATTTCCGGCAATCGCGCCGCGTTTTCCTATGCGCGCTCGCTCGCCGGCCTAGAATTAACGTTGTTACACGGACTCGCGGGAATTACGAGATTCTAATTGGCCACCGCTCGCGAACTTCCAGAGCCCATAATCTTTGCCCGGCCGAAGCGCGTACCTCCGCTCGTAATTTCGGGATTATGCCGCCGCGAACAGCGTTACGCGGAATATCATCCTTTAATGCGCTCCTTTAATACGTGGGAAAGCTGCTGCTGCTACTGCTGCTGCTGCACTGCCAACCTATGATTAATTTATCGCTCCGTCGTCCCTTGCTCGATTCATCGCGATCGAGCAAAATTCGATTCGCAAGTGCACCCAGCGGCCATTGCGACGCGACGTCGCGATCATTCTCCTTCTTCCGCCGAGTTTCCATAGCGCCCCGGTCTGATTCCCAGTCAGTGAAGTTCTCGCCTGCAAATCCTCTCGAAATATCGGCCCCAAGTTTCGATGACGGTTTACGTAGTTTCATCGGTAATAACTCGTACAGCGAACAGTATTGTAGGTGCTTTCCCGTTGTATTTCAACGCGTGCTTCATAAACCTCCGACCCCCATCGACGATACGATGGGCACCGCGAGAGATCTCGTATTTAAAGGGTATTTGTACCGAGTCGGAGGCATCAGTCTCGAGCATATCCGCGAATACTTTAATTTTCATTCGCGCCAGCGCGCAGCGTTACAATGCAATTATTCATCTATCCTTGGCGGACGAGAATGCACAAAAAGCCCCCGTGCCAATCACGTTGAAACTCATGAGAAAAAGTAGTTATCCAGCAACCGGTGGAGCGGCTTTCAAAGTGTCTTCGAAGTTTCCGAAGGCGCGCTTTCGCATGAAATTTAATGAAAACCAGGGCGCGCTGCGCCTCGCAGAAAACCCATTAAATATCGTTCGGCGTCCATGAAGCAGGCAAGTGGCCGCCGTTGCTGCCCCGCGTTACCATAAATTTCTATTTCGATGGGCCGCGCGCGCGGATCAATCGTCGCGTACCCCCTTGTTTCGTCCCACGATTTTACCCCACCGTGGAAATTAATTTTCCCGCATTTTATAATGCAATCGCGACACGCTCGAACGGCCGGTGATTCATCGCGACGATATTTCAACGCGTTGCGGCCTCGCGCCTATGGAATCGCCCGGCCGGATGGCTCTCCGTTGTGGCGGAAGCTCGTGGAAAGGTGGAAAAATCGTGGAAAAATCGTGGAAAACGAAGCTCCCTTTTCGGCCACCCTTCCGCCGCGGGAATCGTGCAAAAAGTTACTTGGCTTTTTCGAAAAGCGCTTATCTCCGCTGTTCCTTTTTCCCGTGTAATTCCGCGAATCGCGACGGTGGTAGATTTTTAAAGTTCGCGGCGTAGAATTAATTTTTCTACTCGACGGTGAACAATTTTCGCGACAGCCGCGTATTCGCTGCTATTCGTTCGAGCATGAACGATAGGTTTCCAGCAGCATCGTATTAACAGAACGTTGAAACGATATTTTAAAAGGTTCGGTATCAAGTAGCAAGGTTAATAACAGGCTCTGGAGAAAATTTTATTACGTTTTATTTTGATTCTGCAATAATGGCAGCACCATTGATTAGGCTTTTGATCAAACAAAATATCCTAGAATGTTGTCGATGACGATCGTATGACCTCGCTTGTACGTCTTCTATCTCGAGGAAGCCTAGCTAATTTTTCAACTTAATTAATTAGCTATAAATTTTCCCAATCCCAGTTGGAAGAAAAAAAATTGAGGAAAAATATGGCATGCTTGGCGAAGAAAATAGTAGGATAAAATTATTTCTGGACAGAAACTGCCCCGGAGAAAAAATGGTTGCTTCCTTTCCCCGAGAAAGTCGCAACTTCCAAATGGCACAAGTTCTCGCGATAAACATTCCGATTCTAAGATAATCGCATCACCGGTGGAATTCGCATAATTTCGTAGAGTCCGAGCACGAATTATCCAGGTGACATTTTCAGGTCGTATTCTTTCTGATTAGCGTCCGCAACGCGTCGGTCCACTTGGCAGCCCCCTTTCATACGTCGCCGCGCTGCGCCCCCGAAAATATAATATTACCAATTTTCGGCCATTCGGAGTGGCCCATTGTGCTCCGCGAAAATATCGAATCGAGAATAATGATTTCCTTTCTGGCTGCGCTGGCTTCTGCATCGCGGCATTCACAGCTTGCGGTGCCCTTTTTTCTTTTTAATTATTCCACCGGCAGCCGACGTCAATGAAAAATAGAACTTTCGAATTGTTACTCGACGCGTTCGACGTGTTCCGACAGCCTTCGATGATTTCAAAGCCATCAGGGAACCCTTCCGAGATCCTTGAATTTCCCAGCCCTCGACACCTGAAAATTTTCCCACGTCGAAATTTTTAAATTCACCGCAGCGTGTTTGGAGTTCCCAAAAATGGCCATCTCTTCCTGAAATTCTACCATCTAGAACTTTCTTTTTTCCTTTTTTTTCTTTTTTTTCTTTTTTTTTTTTGACGTTCACTGGAATCCTTTTAATCCTGTACCAGGTGGTCCGCAAGTACTTCAAACGCTGCTGCTAACTATTATCCCCCGAAAGCCCCTGGGTGCCGTCTATGAGGCTGCCGTCCCTGCCGGGTTTTGTAAATTCGAAACGAAGGCAGGCAAAATGAACGCATCGACCCGCGAGTTATCCGTGTCGCTGAATTCCGGTTAATCGTGGGACAATTTTCATTTTTAACTCGATTCGGGGTGGCGCGGCTGCCGAGGGTAGTTTAAACGAGGGGGGCGCGCGTCTAATCGGATCGGGAGCGAGTTGGCAGAGCACGATACATCTTCGCGGCACACACCACGGGGTATCACGTTCCGTCCCCGGTTACGGAGTTACGTAATTGATTGATTAAATCACGGCCACGGTGGCCGTAATTAATGCACCTCGATCGGGCAGTAATAAGTGCCATTAACGCGCGCGATAAAGCCAGAACCGCAATTTTTCTCCACCCTGACGGGGCCCCTCGCGCGGTCGCTGACAAATTATCCGGACTATTAATTAGAAAAATCACCGTGTCGCGGAAAATAATAATCTTGTCAACGGAGCTCGGTCGCTCGATAATCGGGCAGTGTTTCAGGGGATGAAGTATCCGGTTCATTTTCAGTGGCTAACAACGATGGAATAGGCATTTAGGTCTACTCGAATTCCGCCTGTTTATTTATTTATTTATTTATTTTTTCCTTCTTTTAACGCGAAGCACGTGTGCACGTTTATCGCGTATACAACGAGACAACGACGGGATGCAACCGACTCAGGTTACTGCCTCTTCTCCCAGCAGTCGTTCT
This sequence comes from Eufriesea mexicana, assembly GCF_001483705.2. Classification (NCBI taxonomy): domain Eukaryota; kingdom Metazoa; phylum Arthropoda; class Insecta; order Hymenoptera; family Apidae; genus Eufriesea; species Eufriesea mexicana. Next base: position 284,145 of record NW_016908719.1, on the reverse strand, counting down.
AGAGTAATTAAAAACTGACCCGCGGATCCTCCCTCTTTCACCGCCTCTTTCACTCCGCTCGGGTAAACTCTGTAGACGTTTCTAGGAAATATTCAGTCACATCCACTTAAAAGCCCGGGTGACCACGCACTCTTCTTACTAGTCTCAAACACACGTCCCGGTTTTAACGCTCGAAACTCTGTACGTGCCGAATTTTCACGAGAACATTTTCTCGCGGTTTTCAAAGTTTTTATAGACACCCCAGCCTCTGCTGAATAAATCAAATAAAGCGAGCGTGTGTGTACACGCGTAGTCAAATATTATTGCAAAAATTCCTCTGCGCTGGACTGCTCTCCAAGTCGCCATTCCTCTTTCGCGAATCCCCCTTCGTTCGAGTTCGAATCGGAACTGGCCCAAAAGATAGCGAAGATACCGAAGATACTTCTCGTTGGAATTATCGCGATTCCCATGCCACGTTCGAACGCTTCCGTCTTCCTACTTGTACGCGATCTCGAGAGATCACTCGGTTGCCGCTAGAATTAATTTCTAAAGAAAATAGAGCAAGTTCAGTTCCAGCGGGCACTTCATCCCCCTCGCGATCGCCATTGATTCAACTTAACACAGATAGCCGACTCGGATCTCGCTGCGGCCTCGCATTGTTGCATCCGCGATAAAGTTTCGAACAGATGCTGTTCGTTAGGGTATCAAAGCCGGTAGGCGTTCTCGCGTTGCGGCGATCTCGGTTACGTTTTCTAACGAGTTCGTTCGTTGCTGCAGACGGGCACTTCTCCACTCGGGGAACAGTTAACTGTAATAAGCATCCTCGCCGACGGGCTCGTTTTAATTGAATTACAACGTCGTTAAAACGTCACGCATTATTGATTATTCAAGCAGCGTGCGCTTACAATTAGAAATCGGATACTCGTCATTATGGCGAGCCGAGGCCGCCGTGAAAAACCCAGTGATAGGCGGGCAGGAAAGCCTCGAATTCGTCAGATTTCCGATTTTTCATCGTTGTCTTCTGTTCTCCATGTTCCGATCGATCCCAATTTTCAACGTCTTAACCTATTCGACTTGTGCAGAAACGTGGATCTACTCGAAGCCTACTCTAAACGCAGAGTATACTCCACGAGAAGACCGTCGTTCCGTAAATGATCTACGATTTTCCATATTTTATCCAGCACCACGAGAACCCGTAACCTAATTAATTTTATTATCTTTCTTCTTTTTTATCCGGATAGAAATTCGCTGTCGTTTAATTTCTGACCCACGAAGTGGTTATCTTCGATATTTAATGGGACAGGGATGCAAGAGGAAAAGGAAGTGGGAAATCCAGAGATACGCGAGATGAAAGCCTCGAATTTTTTAGATTTCTAATTTTTCATCGTTGTCTTCTGTTCTCCATGTTCCGATCGATCCCAATTTTCAACGTCTCAACCTATTCGACTTGTGCAGAAACGTGGATCTACTCGAAGCCTACTCTTATACACAGAGTATACTCCACGAGAAGACCGTCGTTCCATTAAATGATCTACGATTTTCCATATTTTATCGAGCACCGCGAGAACCCGTGACCTAATTAATTTTATTATCTTTCTTCTTTTTTATCCGGATAGAAATTCGCTGTCGTTTAATTTCTGACCCACGAAGTGGTTATCTTCGACTTCCAACGGGATAGGAATCCAAGGAGAAAAGGGAGTGGAAAATGTCCCCCCGTTAAATAAACCTCGATTTAAAGTTCAATCGCACGCTGTAACAATTCATTTATTTTACATTCTCGCTTCCAACCCACGTCGCCTTACTCTTTCCTAAAGGACGCTCCTTCTCGAGAGACACTGGAGATCGATTTTTAAGCGATCCTAGCACACGGCGATATATCATGTTGTTTAGTTTGCGACTGAGATAGGTGGACCGTTGGATCTTGATTTATTTCGCTCCTCGAACAGGACACTCGAGCGAATTTCCTTCTCGTTCGAGCCGGTCTAAGGGGAGAAAACCATCTCTCTGTCCTCATTTGGACGTTTCTCTCCGCGAACGAGTCTTTTCTCTCAACCCCCTCGCTTTTCGAGGGTGTATCGTTACGTCGGGAATTGTCCGCCTGGTCCCTTTGTTGACCGATCGCCCGGCCTCGAATCTCGTTCCCTGCAGTTTTGTTCCCTCCGCTTTTACCGCTCGTGTTCTACCTGTCGCCGTCGTTAGTCAACTGTCTCGACTTAATTGTGATTTCTTGCCGATTCTTCGTGCCATGTTGCAACTTCTTCCCGTAGATACGTTCAGTATCGGTTGCAAGATTGTTCTCATAAGGAATCGAACTTCTTATCTCGCGTCGCTTCCCTCGAATCATTTATAATATCCTTAGTTCCATACCGTGGTGTATAACGCGTGTTTAATTAAAATAAAAATGAAATAAGAATAATTTATAACAATCTTGTCGTTAATAGAATATTCAAGGGAATCATTTACGAGCGAATGACGAGTAACGATACATCGTTAAGCAAAGATTCCAGCAGTTCTCTTTTATTTCTCCCTTTCTTCGCGTTATCTGGGCTCCATAACTCTTCCCACCCCGCCCCTCGTCGACCCACTTCTTCCCACCTAATACACCACAGGGTACACTATCCATGGCGGTAGTTTTCCCTCGTAAAAACGGAACTTCCACGTTCCTTCGAGTCTCCCTTCGTCCTCCCCCCGGCCCCCGCATCGAGACACCTCGCGTACCCTTTTTCCCCCAAACTGCCATTCCTTATTTGTGTTCCCGCGCAGTTTTACACCCCGACTGGAACCGAGTTCCTCGGCCTCGGACTCGTTTTACGCGGCCATTCGAGTCCTTTCTTCGTCCCTTCTTTTATTTCCCTCTGTCGCCCTTCCAGCCGTGCGAACGGCGTCGAAAATGAATCGTAAAAGGGGCCCGGTCCACGAGTCTTCGGCTCGAGCAATTAGACGCAGACTCACCCCGGGTGTCCCGAGACTGTATCGTTTCCCGCAGGACCCTCGAGGAGAACCCTCCGCTCTGTTGACCGTGTCTTCTGCGTCCGGATCCACCGGCGCGATTTTATTTCCTCCGACGTTCTCGTTTCCCCGATATTGTCTCCGTCCTTCTATTTCTTCCGCACCTCTGTTCGTGCATGATTCAGCACGGCACTCGTCGACGCCAGCCGCTTCGACGACCAGCCGATTCGATCCGAAATCTCGCCAACACGG
>NW_016908719.1:226014-280721 GCF_001483705.2 Eufriesea mexicana | reverse complement strand
ATTTTTCATCGTTGTCTTCTGTTCTCCATGTTCCGATCGATCCCAATTTTCAACGTCTCAACCTATTCGACTTGTGCAGAAACGTGGATCTACTCGAAGCCTACTCTTATACACAGAGTATACTCCACGAGAAGACCGTCGTTCCATTAAATGATCTACGATTTTCCATATTTTATCGAGCACCGCGAGAACCCGTAACCTAATTAATTTTATTATCTTTCTTCTTTTTTATCCGGATAGAAATTCGCTGTCGTTTAATTTCTGACCCACGAAGTGGTTATCTTCGACTTCCAACGGGATAGGAATCCAAGGAGAAAAGGGAGTGGAAAATGTCCCCCCGTTAAATAAACCTTGAGCGAATTTCCTTCTCGTTCGAGCCGGTCTAAGGGGAGAAAACCATCTCTCTGTCCTCATTTGGACGTTTCTCTCCGCGAACGAGTCTTTTCTCTCAACCCCCTCGCTTTTCGAGGGTGTATCGTTACGTCGGGAATTGTCCGCCTGGTCCCTTTGTTGACCGATCGCCCGGCCTCGAATCTCGTTCCCTGCAGTTTTGTTCCCTCCGATTTTACCGCTCGTGTTCTACCTGTCGCCGTCGTTAGTCAACTGTCTCGACTTAATTGTGATTTCTTGCCGATTCTTCGTGCCATGTTGCAACTTCTTCCCGTAGATACGTTCAGTATCGGTTGCAAGATTGTTCTCATAAGGAATCGAACTTCTTATCTCGCGTCGCTTCCCTCGAATCATTTATAATATCCTTAGTTCCATACCGTGGTGTATAACGCGTGTTTAATTAAAATAAAAATGAAATAAGAATAATTTATAACAATCTTGTCGTTAATAGAATATTCAAGGGAATCATTTACGAGCGAATGACGAGTAACGATACATCGTTAAGCAAAGATTCCAGCAGTTCTCTTTTATTTCTCCCTTTCTTCGCGTTATCTGGGCTCCATAACTCTTCCCACCCCGCCCCTCGTCGACCCACTTCTTCCCACCTAATACACCACAGGGTACACTATCCATGGCGGTAGTTTTCCCTCGTAAAAACGGAACTTCCACGTTCCTTCGAGTCTCCCTTCGTCCTCCCCCCGGCCCCCGCATCGAGACACCTCGCGTACCCTTTTTCCCCCAAACTGCCATTCCTTATTTGTGTTCCCGCGCAGTTTTACACCCCGACTGGAACCGAGTTCCTCGGCCTCGGACTCGTTTTACGCGGCCATTCGAGTCCTTTCTTCGTCCCTTCTTTTATTTCCCTCTGTCGCCCTTCCAGCCGTGCGAACGGCGTCGAAAATGAATCGTAAAAGGGGCCCGGTCCACGAGTCTTCGGCTCGAGCAATTAGACGCAGACTCACCCCGGGTGTCCCGAGACTGTATCGTTTCCCGCAGGACCCTCGAGGAGAACCCTCCGCTCTGTTGACCGTGTCTTCTGCGTCCGGATCCACCGGCGCGATTTTATTTCCTCCGACGTTCTCGTTTCCCCGATATTGTCTCCGTCCTTCTATTTCTTCCGCACCTCTGTTCGTGCATGATTCAGCACGGCACTCGTCGACGCCAGCCGCTTCGACGACCAGCCGATTCGATCCGAAATCTCGCCAACACGGTAGCCCCATATTCGAGGAGCCGCTGAAGGAGATTGCTTTCGATCCGAAGAAGGTTCGACGGGAAGAAGAATCATGCGAATTAGAAAATAGAATTTTTACGTCGCAGATGTCTAGGAGATAAAGAAAGACGGTTGCCAAGGCGGAGTTTCGTCGGATCGAGGGATGCTTGTTTCGTTAAAGAGGAAGGATTAATGGTTATCCTGGTTACGGTTTCTTGCTTTCTTATCTTCTCGTTTCGGGGTCAAAGGGTACTGATTGGGTAAAGAAAATTTTCTCGTGGCTCATCACCTTTCGCCATTTTACTTGCAGCTACGTTTCAACGCGCTTTGTCCAATTTTTCTCTCGCAAGATCTTCGGAGAAACTGTTAAAGTCGTAATAATTAACCCTTTGCACTCGATAGGCGACTCTCAGTCATCGTTTAATCAGATTCTAGAGATCGATATTAATTAACACTGGGTTTACGGACGCTATCTGTATACCTGTTTCCAAGGACACATGTCAAATTGACAGGTAAAGGAAACCACGTGCCTTTGTTTTTTAACGATTAGTTTAATTTAATAGCAGTTATATATTATATTGACAATCTTAATATAAGTTAACTAAATCTGTTACCATGGTATAATTGGAGCAACCCTTCTGTCAAATTGACGGATTCCGTAAATCTACTGTTAACATATTAAATTTAAAATTACCAAACGATGCGTGGAATATCGAAGTAAAACAGTTCTACGTCTTAATTTGCATACTCTGTATTATCTACTGTTTTAAGAATATCGTCGACTTCGTGGTAAACAGTCTTCGAATCACTATTTTTCCGTAACGAAAAAATCGTCGAGTACAAAGGGTTGATTCTGCGTGACGCGATTAATTTTAATTTCGATTAATATATCCCAATAACCGCTTCGCTCGCCATCTTGAATTTAATTCCCAAAGACCCCCCGGTTAATAATTTCTAAATCGGGGGGAACTCGATGTTTCCCGACTGGAGATATCTAACGACTCTCGAACCAGTGAACCCAATATCGGTTCCCGATTCGCAGGACACCACAGCGACGGTCGTATTAAGACGCAGCACCCGATATCGGTAATCTCCGAGTCGTGGAATCCAACGGTGATATCCCCGAAAACCTGGCACCCGATACTGCCAACCATCGCGTCGTCCCCGACTCGTGAAATACCACGTGAACCATTCCGAAATCGCGGAATCCGATATTGACACCGCGGATACAAAAATCCGACACGCGAAGTTAACGTTTCGGCGTCGGCCATTGCACGGATACGGTTATGCCGTCGCGATATTGTATCCGGCCGCGGAGAAGTGCTCGCAATGGCGGTAACAAATAACGAGCCGTTAAATATCCAGGATACGGGCAATAGTCGCGTCGGGATTAATTATCGACGGACGATTTTCGGCGCGTGAACGCGGCTGCACGCGACGATTTATCGCGAATTGTCGCGCGTTCCATAAATAGAGTCTCGCGAGCGGGAAAAATCCGCGGCGAGGCAAATTTACATTGGAAACGGGGCGGAAATTCGGAACGGTGTCGAAGCCCACGGTGGCGAGACAGAAGGCAGGATAAAACGGAAACGTTGCCATCAAATTACCGGTTAAAATTCATCCTCTGTGTATTTTTCTACCCGACAGTGATGCCTCCGTTTGACCGTGGCGACGATATTTGAACAGAATAAATTTCCCGATACGCGTGGTATTTGTTAATAACTTATCGATACGGTTTGCCGTTTGTCGAGGAGCGTGCGTCCCGATGCGTCGAGATGCGTCTTTCAAAGCAACCGCAACTCTTTTCGCGCTCGCGTTTTTTCGCGTTTAATTAACGAAGTCGGAATTTATTGGAGATGGGAAATTCTGTGGGACGAGAGAGTAATAGAATCACGCTTGGTTGTATATTTTTAGTTATTGCTTTTAAATTTTAGAGCCTCTGATTTCGACTATGCTGTCAATTCGTGTCATTCTGGTTCCAATTCTGTGTATACTCTGAAGGATTTCCTAGGAAGACCCGCAGTCTTGCCACGTGCCTGCGTCCAAATCTCCACGTGGCATTCCGACCTCGCTCGTTTCTGCTTCTGCGATGTAAACATCCTATCTGCGTTATTTAAACCGCACGCGTATCTCTCGCTACGTCACGGAATTTGTGCGAGTTTTTAATCCCTTGTTCCACAATATTGCCTAAGACTCGTGGGAAGGAAATCGAGGTAAACACGAGTGTCGTGGCTGAGGCGTGGCCTACGGGTCTTCGGACGAGGCTCAACGTAAACATAACGGTCGCGTTGTAACCTGTTCATGGTCAATTTTCGCTGATGTCTTTTCAGTTCCGCGTTATTCTTCGCGGTGTTCGGACAAAGTGACTCGGAGTGCGACCGACTCTGTTATCGATTAGGGCTCGCGCTATTGGAACTTAAACGCAAGTGCACAGTGCAAGTGGTTTATCAACGTTTTCGATATTAACTTAAATTATCGCTGCGAGTACGTAAAATACACGGAACTAAAATCTGCCAGGAGAGGAGAGAAAACATTGGCGATTTTCGGTAAGTTTCTCAATCTCCGCTTATTCGCAGTAGTACGAGTCTGTCCGTTGTCAGCCACTCTGCAACCCTTACTCGACCACTGTGTATCTATAGACACACGATGTTAATATAATTCGAAGCTATTCGCCTTAAATTTTCGATCCGTTGATCCTCCTTCCGTCCAGGATACACTCTGCCGGTCGGTGCTCATTGAAAATTCTTGCCACCGATGGCGGACACGCTTGGCAAACAGGGTGCAGCACGGAGCACGTTGCGCGGCGTGTTTTCCCAGCCATTATTTCCCAACGCCGTTGGAACAACAGATTAAACCGGGCGATTGTTTCGGACGGTGCAATAAAACAGGCCCGCGGGGCGAGCGTCGCGGCGCGAGACGACGTACAGTGATTTCCAATAACGAACTCTGAAATATCCAGGCCCCGGCCCGCTCCTGGAATGCAATCAATCGTTCCGGCGCCGGATCCTCGGCCTTTGATTACCTTTATATCCGCGCGTTCCCTGTAACTGGCCGCCACGCCGCGTACCCGATAAACGCTTCGGGAATGTTGAATCCGCGCCGCGCAATAACCTATTCCCAGCGGCGCGGCGCGGAGGCGGACGCGGTCCCAGGCTAATGCGCATCGACGCGAGCGGAAGTCTGTACGCTGAAAACGAGCGAGCTGGCCCGACCTATGCAAATGAGCACACACGGGCCGACGGAGTTGAAGCCAAGGCAATCAAAGGGCCACGAATCCCGCCGTCCCCCGCCGTCCCCCGCCTCGCCGCCCTTCTACTCCACGGCTTCCGAGCGAAAGCAAAGAGCAACTCTTCCTCCTCCTTCCGTCCAACCAGTCCGGTCACGAACTTCGAATTATGATTTCGTTGGTCGCCTCGCGAGCTTTTACCTGCCCCACTTGCCCCGCTCGGTCCCTCGGTTTTCGGCGCCACTGAAACGGGCATGGAGAGAGAGATAGAGAGAGAGAGGAGAAAGGTCGAGCAGTGAATGGACGGTGTGTATGAAAGGGGAGAAAATTGCGGGAAGGTTGGTGCTTTTCGTCGTCGGGATATGGGGCAGTGGTGATAATTGTTCGGATGCTGGCGATTCCAGGCAGATTTCTAGCCTCTGGAGTAAGGGCGCAAGTGGGTTGGGGGTTGCTGGATTTATCGTCTTACCGTGGTCTCTGGTTTCAGTGGCCCAATATTCCGATGCGGTATGACGATCACGTATACGCGATGCTAGTTGCAATTAGTTATTTATTTTCCACTCGACGATTCCCGATATTTGTCTCTCGAAATTTACCCCGGAGCCCTTGACCGAACATAGAGGAAGAATTTTTCGAATCGCGTTCCGGAGTTATCGGTTCGGGCCATGGCTCGATAAATTGTCGCTCTAACGACTGCCGGGACGTATCGACGAGGAAATCGGGAAAGCTCGCCGATTTTCCCTCTCGTTCCAGTAAAATCAATTTGACGGAAATCAAATCGATTATATAGAGTCGAGGTGGGACGCGTTGGCGGGAATTTTTTAAGCGACACGAATCCGCGGGTCAGGCCCGATTTTCGATAACTCACTTTCGCATCTGGCACGTTAATTGTCGCAATGTAATCAAGCCGCGTTCGACGCGTGTTACTCCCTCTCTCTCGCTCTCTTCCTCTCGCGCGTGTAATCGTTTGTTCTATTGGCGCACTGACGCTCCGGTGAATTGCACTTTGTTAAATTTGTACGGGCCGCTTTGTTCCCGCCCGATAATGCGCGTTGACGGCCACCCCGAAAAATATGATTCCGATAAAAACCTTTAAACACGGCGGCCCACGCGGTTATCGTTTCGCTGATACGTTTGAATTCGGTCAATTTGTTCGTTTTCACTTTTTTCCACGTTTTTACGGGACAATGCAGCGACGTGCCCTCGAATGTACATTGATATTCGCGTATCGGCAAGAAGATACCACGTTTGATAAATTATCCCACGGCACTGTAATCCGACGTCTATTGTCTCGGTTACTCCGGGAGTCTTTAAATCTACGACACGTCGATTTATCATGGCGCGAAAAGTTACCATCTACTCGGTTCTTCGTTGGAAATCGAGCGATTCTCGGATCACGGGGACCAAGACTCGAAACGTCATCGACCAATATTAACCCGTTTGCATCATGGCACTACTTAAGGTGCCGTATTCAGGCACCTACTCGTAATAGCAGTTAAAAGGATGTTCACAACAAAAGTAAAACTTGTTAAGAATATAATGAACCGATGTAGATGAGATGCTCACAAAAGGGATCAAACGTGATCTGTGGCGTATGAAGAATATTCAACAACTGGTATTGGAAAAAGTCAGCTCGCGGATAATTCCGCGCTCGGTGATAGGCGATAGTCGCGGCTCGCGGAATATTCCGCGCTTGGTGATAGACGACTGTCGCGGCTCGCGGAATATTCCGCGCTCGGTGATAGACGACAGTCGCGGCTCGCGGAATATTCCGCGCTCGGTGATAGATGACAGTCGTGGCTCGCGGAATATTCCGCGCTTGGATGCAAATGGGTTAACACGTTGCGTACCGCATAGAAATCTCTGAGACATACGCCGGGGACGCACGTTTTGACAAGACACTGTGTTGACACCTAAGGTCCATAACAGACGACGCGTGAACAACGAGAAAACTCGTGGGCAATACGCAATGTGTTAACACGTGCCCGGAAACCACTCGCCACTGCAAAAAATCAGGGTTCGAGCCATCAGTCGGCGAACTGGAAGTTCCACCGGGCCGCTTCCACTCTCTCGATCTCCGTTCCCCAAACTAAACCTGATTAAATTGCATTTCGATTGCCGAATCGACGTCTTCCTCTTTCTTGCCGTTTCTCCTCCCGTTTCCGGGAACCAGGTTACAAGCACAAACTGCAACCGGTCGTTCGCATGAATTTACCATTCGGGAATCGTTTACGTGGCCGCGTGCATCCTGACCGGTTACGTAAACCGACCGGTCAAAGGTTCGCCAAACGCCGGCTCCCCGTCAAAGCTTGATTGAATTCCGAACTTCCGTTTGTTGGCCGGCATACTTCCGTGTTTGGCGTGCGCTCGCATCGCCACGGACACGCAACACGTTCAAGCAGAAAACGGCACCAGGCAACAGAGATTGCCGCCTCTGTCGTCGAATTATTTCCAGAATTTCCAGGCCGAATGTTTCCAAATTCGGCCGTAATCGCGCGTGCCCCTCGCTGGCGAGTATCGTTGCGTGATTTCGCGAATTCTTTGGGTCATACGCGCGGTATGTCGTACACAGGTGGGCGATGACGTCGTATTCGCGAACATAATTAGAACGCGAAAATGCAGAATTAGCGCAGTTTGTCGGGTTTGCAGGCTTTCTCGAATTCCTTTGCGTCGAAGAAAAAAAGAAAAGGAAATAGTCGAATAAAGTAAATTTTCTCGTCTAATATAAGACAAAATTCTACGTTCCCACGTTTCGCGTTTCCGTCGAAATTTCCGAGTCTCTATCCCCGCGATGTGGCTAGTGATAAACGAAATCGTCCATAAATTTAACCCTGTTAGGAGCAGAGCAGACGCTACGTGACCGGTATGGCCAATAAAATCGAGCAAGTATACGCGATCTATATTGCATAAGCCTGGAGACAATAGCTAGTACTTGTTTCATAAATAAATTGGAGTAGTCGCGTTTGGATCGTCGCTTCGATAACACGCCTTTTACGACTCACGCGACCGACGCTACTTAACGTTCTACGTTCCTTCTTCCCGGGCATCCTTCGTCTGGAACCCGTTTCGCCGTTACTCCAGCGATGACACGTTTGGTCGCAGTGCAAGGGAACCAAACGAATAGCCATTTTACGAGCAGCGTTAGTCTCCCGTGCCCCACGTATTCAGTCACTGCACCTGGCCCGAGTCGATTATCGTGGCCACGGTGGCTCCATTCCACCCGCAGGTTTCTTGGTATTCTCGAAGAAAGAGCAAGGAGAAAGCGTTTTCTCCTCTTAACTGACGAAGTACTCGAGACTGTAAATAATCAACAACAATCGCGAGCAGACGGAGAAGAAAACGCGTGCTCCACCGTCCCCTTAATTTGTCTTAATTTACGCAAACCGGCGTTAACGAAGATTTCGCGTCCGCGGGAATTAATTAAGCCGGTTTCCAAAGTTCGCCGACCGATGGGCGGCTACGTAGTTAGGCCAGACCATACTCTGTCGCTCGAGGAGGGACGAAGAATGGAGAAAAAAGAGAGGAAAAACGGGGGGAAAAAACAGGAAGAAACGAGAAACACGGAGGGCGGACTTGCCACTGAATATTCATATATTGTAATCAACCCCTTTAGTCAAGGGGGTTGGACACGTATACAGTGGCGCGAGCTAGCTACCTGTTTGGATACCTGGCCACACTGGACCGAGAAACTTATTAACGACGAATATCGATGCTGGCCGAGTACACGAGGAATTTGTTTGCTCGAAACCGGTCGACCCGCGTTCTCGTGTATCTTCGCGGCTACTTTGCGTCCATTTTTAAACACCGGTGGCGGTTTCGTCGCGGTGCCCTCGAATGTACCTTGTTCGAAACCAAGCATCGTGTTTCTTCCTTCCGATCTGCGAGCAGTTAATTCCACGTATACCTCGCTGTTGGGGATGAAAGATAACGCGGTTTATTTATGAATTTCGTTTATTTATAAATTCGCAAACTTTTCATCGGTGCACTTTCCACGAGTCGAGATCGAAGCAGGCAATTTTATAAACGAACCATCTTTGACAGGGAGGAAGCTCGGCAGTGATGGATAGTAAAGATCTTGCTTTTAACGTTAACGGTAATAATATATGCTGCATCGATGTTTTAATTTTCCTGCGAGTACACGCTTGCCAATTTAGGGTACGGATAACCCGTTTGTGTGCCGAGAATTGGTATGCAAACTGCTTTCTGCAGCTTAAATTACTTCAAACCAGCTGTTGCATATTAATGCAATGCTGTGTGTTTCCTCAAAGAAGGGCTACTCCTGGATCAATTTCCCTCGTTCCGGGAATTTCAAACTCTCGATTTATTGATTCCCCGTTAGATACTTGACACGTCGTTCTATTTTACCGCGACCGGCTATGAACCTTTCATACTACTTATTTTTCCAGATATTCCGTTCACCGAATAAACCGTACGACTGCATTCCTACGTACTAAACGTTTCGTTATTTCATCGTCGACTTTACTTCGACTAGGTGCAAGAAAATGGTTAATTATGGCACCGTAAATGAAAATAGTCGCGGTATTATTTGCAAAATTACACGCGCGGCGATTTATAGTATCGCAGATTTAATATATCGGATAAAAAAATGCACGTGTACGTACTACCAGGTACTATCGTACGTAGGATCGTTACAGGACCCAGACATAGGTATAAAATAAAATCGGCAAAAAGCCGATATTTCAAGAGCTACTGGAACCATAACCGAAATCGATACCGCCATAGGTTCCGGTTCTTTATAACCGTTGTAGAAAATAACGATTCTTTGAAACCGTTTCGAGAACCGGAATCGACATCGCAACAGTTTTCAACCCCTGCCCAAGTATCCTTCATTCGCACGTCTATCGCGCCGATCCAGACACCCTTGACTCGCTCCACATAAATTCCATCGTACCTGCGCCATCGCGGCAATTCCATCGATCCTGCGTCATCCGAAACAAAACGCACGAAACTCGGTAATCCGAAACAAAAGGCGCGAAAGCTCGGTTGCTCGGGAATTTTTCGCACCGCGACGTCCTTGCCTCTGTTTCACCTTGAACGAAACCACATCCCGTGAGCAAGACCGGCGTTCCTTTTCCCACTCGTTTCGTGTGTGGAGAACCGGCGAGACAATCGGTGCCAGTGATCGGGCTGGTTCGCGTTCCATCGAAACCGGCCTATTCCCGCCTTCGTCGTCCTTGTCGTCGTCGCGAGCCGAGTCTCTCGACCCAATTGTAAACTCGATCAGTCATTCACCTTGCCTGCCGGCTGGATCATTATTCCGTTCCTAATTAATTGCCGTTGTACGCGATACGCGGGACCCGGGGCCCGGGGCCCAGCAATTTGTTAAGACTATAGACGACGCGGGCCGCGTCTGTCGCTTCTCCACTCTCTTGCCGGATTAATTAATGCCTCGAGGTCCCGGCGGAGATACTCGCCGAATCTGCGAGATGGAAAATTGCATAAAACAGAAGCGGAAACGGACCACGGGATAGGTATAAAGGGAAGGGAACTCGGGTCGGGCAAGCCTCGTCTCGTCCCGGGTTTCGTCTCTGTGTGCCCGGCTGCCGTAGGAAAAAGAATAACGAGCACCAACGAATCGATATTTGCACCCGGCTGCTTACCTGCGGACGAGTTACGCCTCGATTCGAGGTAACTACGACGGTTTGTGGCTCCCTTTGTCGCGGGGGCTTTTGTGCTCGGCATCTGTCGCGCGACATTCACCTGAAATTTCATCGTCGAATTCGCCCGTGTACAGCTTGTTTTCGCGGCAACTGTCTTGGAAACCTATCCCCCTCTCCTTTGTCCCGCCTTTGTATTTCTCGAGGATTTGTCCGGGCTCGAGCATTTGTTTCCTCCTTTCGTCGCGTTTTTTCTTTAATTCGAAGTCGCATTGAAGCAACGGGAGGGGCAGAAGGAACGGACGAGAGGAAAGTTGGCGAAAGAGTAGAATTATAATATGATAATTTCGCGTCGGCGTTCGAGCCAAGTTTCCTCCGGGTCTCTTAGGATCCTCGCGGAGGCCATCAACTTCCGGTCTCCCCCTGCCCCCTTCCTCGGCGAGTACGTAAATACGTTTTCCTCGCGGCGCTCTCGCGATCACCGGCAGCTACGTGTCTTCCAAGGGCCCACGCGTCCTCGCGAAATCTCGCGCGAATGTGCGAGAAATCCCCGTCGCGTTTCCGCTCGCGGTTTCCGCGGCACTCCGCGGCACTCCGCGCGAAATAACCGGCACTCGAACGTTCCATTTTTCGCCACGCTGTCTGTTCGGCAAACGTCACGCGAGTCTGTTTGTCGTTTCCCGGTTGCACGCTCTATTTTTCGCCAAGCGATCGACAAACAGCCCGCGGTTGTTCACCTCGCGATCATTCCACAGGCAACGGAATAAAACGACGCAACGGGTGATAGTCGAATAGACGACACTCTCGCGAGGAACGAATGCCTGCCATAATCGGATGAAACACCTCGACGAAGCAGTTCTCGCTATTTTTCAACGTGTCCCGCGACGTATCGATGTCCAGTTTTCGTGAAAGCTCCCGGTAAACTTTCTCGTGGGTTCGTTGCACGTGTTGAAATTTTTGACAAATTTCTGTGAAATTTTCACAGAAATTCATTCATTTTTCATGCCCCTTAACGGAGTAGATGGCGTAATCGGGGAATTTTTCTTAGATTCGTAACGAACGAACGAGGTACGTACCGCGTATACTCTATCGTCCGAAATATCCGAATTGAATCTCGGAATTGCGATTGCACGTATTACGACACGGCGTGCAGGGGTGCGCAGGGTGGCGCGAACGCAGCGAGATATTGAATAAACGCGAAGAAAAACGTGGTCGGGCCCCGAGGCAAGGAATCGAGGATCGTTACCTTTCGTTACTGGGTCAAGTGGAATCCCGAGTAACGAAGGAGTTCTTTGCAATTCGAGTCAAGTGGTAATGGCTCAGGCTTTACCTTTTTGCCTTGCCGGTTCTCTTTATGTCTTTCCCTTCTTCTTCTTCTTCTTCTTCATCTTCTTCTTCTTCTTCTTCCGCTTCTTCTTCGCCGGCCATTTTTTCCTCCTCTTCGTATGAGTTCCGTGTTCCTGCGGAAGTAAAGAAAACCTACCACGTCGCAAATTTACCACGAATTCTCCACAAATTTGAGAAACGCGTTGCAAGGAAACACCAGTAGTACAGGAATCATCGCCGCGAGGAATAAAATCGCGATCTTGCAGATTCTCAAAGCGATAAATCCCAGTGTTAAGAGATGATCGCGTCGTTCTTGATTCATCTGCTGGAAATTGTCCGCAAGGAGGAAAATAAAGGAAAAATTGGATGGGTAATAAACAGAACTCGGCGCAATGCTCTGATAAAGCTCGACGCCGACGAGCACGTCGAGAGGCTAGTTAAACGTCTTTCAATACAAGTATAAAACGACAAGACCGATCCGCAACCATCGATTTTAAAGAATCTTCAGTCTTCGAGTAGCAATGTCCAGGATATTTGAAGCGTTTTGACGTCCTGACTCGCATCTGCGCATCGTAGAAATCTCAGTTTGAAATTCCACGGGAATATTAAGCTAATAGATACGAAATCTGCTTCTTCGCTCGGATTTAAATCTCGTTATACTTACCATCGCATCGCAACATTCCGTTAACGGACGCGTGGTGGATGAAATACGCGTGAAATCGATGGAATAAACTCGATGCGAGCGGGGAGCGCTAATCAAAAGAAGCCAGGGCATCGAAGCCTCTCGAGGAGTCGGCATTTTTTCCCCGCGAGCGGATATCTTGGCCCAGCCGGTGTGCTTTTAATCAAAGCCTTCACCTGACCCAGTCCCATTTCCCGGCTTTCTTCGCGGCCCTCGTTCCCGCGTCCGTCATAGCCGGCGTCGTGATTCTTTGTTATACTCGCGGAAATAGCGCGCGGGACGCGCAGGAAGAGAAGAGCGCGAAGAAGGGAAAGGAAAAGAAGAGCGACTAGCATTGTCCTGCGCGCTGTGCTCGTCGACGCGATACTTGCCCGGTTCTTTTCTTAATAAAGTCCGCGTGAAAGCGCCGCCGTGAATTCCCGCCTCGTAGCCGGAGGTCGGATCTTCAATTAAGCCAGCCAGTTACCGGCCACGCTGAGAATCGGCACCGTTCTACGCTGATAGAACGGCGAGCCGAACGAGCTTGTAGGATGACTCGTCGTGAGTCGAGAATTTAATCGGCCTCGTAAGACTGCCGCACAGTCGGAGATCCAGCTGGTTAGCAGGAAGCTGGGAAAAGGGTGGAAAGAGGATGGCGCAATCGGGCGTAAGAGCCACTGGTGAAACAACAATCGGGCTGGAGTTGACGTTGTAACTCGGATCGATCGGTTTCAGTTGGACCACCGACGCGAGTCTCCAAGAAAGTTCTCGTAACCTGTTAAGTGGATTATATTTTGCACGGAAGTGGCCCCTTGTGTCGTTGAAGGGCCACTATCGGTACACTGTCGCCCAAGTAAATTTAATGGCTCGTTTCGTAAGCGGATTTCGAGCTTCTTTCGATCCTCCGATCGATCCGATTAGTTTCCGTGCATGCAAGATTTCCTTCGTACTTCTCCATTATATAACTGACGCTCGATCACGGGCTATCGTTGCTTTAGGGTTGCTCGCTTAAGGCCAGAATTGACTGTTCGGATCACCCTGTTCGAGGGTGGCGACAAGTCGCGATGAAAGACCGCGATACGTTAGAGCAAGGGTGGACAATGCTACGTCTGGTCAGCAGCAGCTAGGAAGTCACGTAGCGGGGAAAGTTTGGTCGAACGTTCCGTGATTTCGTGGGAAACGAAGATAACCAAAGTTTAAAGAGCCTCCGCTTCATTATTCCGTTTATTCCTCGAACTTTTCTCTTTTTTCCCCGCTGCCGTGGAAGGTACTTCTTATATTCTTGATTCTTCCTCCTGGACTCCACTTGACTTCCGATTCTCCGAGGGATGGAATGAATTTCTTGCGCGAGGATTCGTCTCGGTTCTTAAATAGCAAGAGGAGCCTAATTGCAGATATTGTCCGCGAAGACTCGAATCTATTTTGCTGTAATTTATTCGTGGAAATTTCTGCCTATCGATCGCGTCACTATCAATCATATTAACTTAAAGGGGTCTCGAGGATTTTCTAATATTGAGAATTTTTGCGAATTCTTGCAATATTAGATTCGCTTCTTTACCCCCGCTTTGTTGTATCTACCGTTAGGTTAAAATGAGATTATATATAAAATAATTAGAATTAACAGTGTTTGAAGGATTTTACTAACGTGTGATGTTTCTTTGTTACAGGTATGTCCCATGAAACACTTTACTGATCAGCGTTAAGTAAGTAATTTATACGATCATTTTTATTATCGCGTCTCCAGAGCAAGAAATAACTTTATTACATTTGATAAATGGCCACGTCTCTTACCCCTGCATGGATAGATTGAACTGTTTAATACTTCCTGTTTATCGGTGTCCGGCTGTGCACAAACTTCCTCGTTCCAGCCCTTCGTTTAATTTCTTCGTAATCGAAGGACAATCGCTGGTTTCCTGACTATCAGCAATAACCATTAATTCAAAGACTATTCACAGTCTACCAGACCTATACTACACCCTTCGTTTTATTTAAGTTTATACTGTGGTCTCAAATTACGAATCGTTAAAAGGAAATTCTATTTCATGACGCAAATTATAGAATTTTTCGATTTGCCTCTGGAAGCAACAATTAATTAATTAACTAATTAAATGGTAAGCGAGATTTTATCGTTTCATGGGGTAGATTAAAAAATTCCATAGTTTGCGTTAATTAATTAATACCAATTTACTTCTTTTTCTCAAACAATTCATTCTCTAATTGAAATCTACCCTGTATTCGCAACGATGCGTATCTTTCGTTTTCGAAAAAATACTCCAAATTTGATTCTTCAGTTTGCTCCATGCCGATGAAATATTTCGAAAGCACCCCTAAACACGCGCTATTGTTCTCCAAAAATATCGCGCGTTAATCGGAATTTTTCCTTACATTTACACTGACGCGGTTCCACCGAGTCGATACACGCGCATTCGTGCGCCGAAAATTTTATCCGATCGCGAACGGCACTGGGTCGGATGAAAAAGCGGTCTGCCGCGATATTTCATGCGAGCGTAATGCTTTAAGTGGGCCGTGGCACACGAAATCCAATATTTGTCCGGCCGCCAGGCCGAAGCACCCTCCACGAATTCGTATGGCGTTTTCACGCCGGCTCTAATTCTATTTTCATTAGTCGTCGCGCAAACCGAAGGTCCCGAAGTTACGATCGACCACCGAAATCCGTGCACCCCTCCATAAACGTCGCGTTCTGTCGTTTACGACGGTGCGACGCCGACGCCGTCGTCCACGAACAGGCACTCCTGTACTCGATACATCGGCAAAGTTTCGGCTCTTAAACCGGTCAAATGTTTCTGTACCCGTTCGCGAATCCCCGAATCGGTATGGGAAACTTCCTTTCCTCGGCTTTCTCGATGTTCTCCAGTATAAATCGTTGGGTCTTGTGGGCTCGAATGTTATTGTAAGGAGGTAAACTGCTTAGGTGCTTCGTTAGGTGAGTTCAGTTTCTTGAGGAAGATTTAAAGGGATGTTGTGGGTATTAAAGAATGAAGGCACTATTTCGTGGCAGTACAAGCTTTATTATTCGAGGGGGGCTGGTGTAGGGGATACGGTGTATGTCTTCGAAAGCTTTGTTCTACGCTCTAGTCCCGACCCAAATTATTTTTTCCACGGAGTAGCTCAAACGTTCGTGGTGGTCCACGAATTACGGGGCGCTGGTCGTCTATGTGGAAAGAAAAGCCTAGAAAGTCTAGAAAGCCTAGTTTTCACCCCTAGAAATATCGAGAGTCCCGAGTCAATGGGGGCTTAGTTCATGTCTTCACGACCAGTGCCCTATAACTCGTGGACCCAAATTATTTTTTCCAGGGCCTAGCCCAAACGTTCGTGGTGGTCCACGAATTACGGGGCGCTAGTCGTCTATGTGGAAAGGAAAGCCTAAAAAGCCTAGTTTTCACCCCTAGAGATATCGAGGGTTCCTAGTCAGTGGGGGCTTAGTTCATGTCTTCAAAATCAGTGCCCCATAACTCGTGGACCAAAATTATTTTTTCCACAACCTAGCTCAAACGTTCGTGTGGTGGTCCACGAATTACGGAGCGCTGGTCGTCTATGTGGAAAGGAAAGCCTAGAAAACTTAGAAAGCTGTCTAGTTTTCACCCCTAGAGATATCGAGAGTCCCAAGTCAATGGGGGCTCAGTTCATGTCTTCACGACCAGTGCCCCATAACTCGTGGACCCAAATTATTTTTTCCAGGGCCTAACTCAACCGTTCGAGGTGGTCCATGAGTTATGGGGCACTGATCGTGAAGACATGAACTGGGCCCCCATTGACTCGGGACTCTCGATGTCTCTAGGGGTGGAAACTAGGCTTTCTAGGATTTCTAGGCTTTCCTTTCCACAAAGACGATCTACTACAGTATCTAAATTTCTAAAAATATTAAGCTGCATTTAACACTTTCACTGCCACGGTTTCTCCTTTGACTCCACGGTGGTCATTGGTGACCGAAACTCTTGAACAACATTGAATGAAAATTAATAATTACTGCATTTCGAATATAACGGCTAATTAGAAGATGCTTCGAAATAAAAAGTGCCTCATTGAACGATTAAAAATTTATTACTAGAACATCCAAACAATATTAGAACAAATCTCGCATCTAGCGGTGCACTCCCGTGACGACCTGAGGGAAACATGTAATTTCAGCGTGACAGTCAAAGGGTTAACACGTGGCCATATGTATAATACATTGAACAATGACAATTATCCCACGTATCAAACGTATCGCGGTTGTGTAATATCGAATACCTCTTGAATGTATAATTTTTAACAAGTAGTCGAGCACAGGAACTCCAAGCGTTTCTATACCAATCTCGACTCGCGTTTCCTCGAGACGCAAGTTGCAATCTCGATCTCGAAAATTCGATAGACATCGCGTTCTCGGAATCCCGCGATATCCCAATACCAATTGTCTTACTTTCGCAAGAAACCGGTAACGCGATCGCGCCGACGAGGAGGGCAGAGAAGGATACGCTGCTGGCCGTGGAAACTTTTCGAGGGATCTCAGCGGATAAATTAATAGCGCCTGTGCAGAGTTGCCTCGGAGGCGCGTAACTGGTTTCCTGCAGAGGATCGGTTATCTTTGTTTCCCGGCGCACCCTCACGGTTCCGGCGCAGTGCGGGAAAAATCGTTTGGCCTGGAACGGTTGTTTCAACGATGCTCGTTCCGGCGCGGAGATCAGCGGAAAATCTAAACTGTAACGGCGGCGTTCGGCGTCGGGATCACGGACGAAGATAAGATTCTAAATGTTCCGGCGCGTTTTCATGAACCGTTTTACCCGACGGGGCAGCCATTCAGATAATAAAGCAGTTATCCCGAACTCCACTTCTCGTTCAGGAATTAATCCGCTGCATTCGCAGCCTCGCGAACGTCTAATATATCCGGTACCCTGTTACCCGGACACTTTATCCTCGAAAAGCTTTCTCGTTCGACCCGGTTTCGCGCTGGACCGTTTAAAAAATCCCGCTCGAAACTGCGAAGATGATTCGTAGAATTTCCTCGGATAAAAATCGGATAAGAATTTGCATGCTTGTGTCGCGCCACGGTAACGACCACGCGTCTTGACGTGGAGAGATAGAGAGAGCTCGTGAAACGAGAAAAAGCAAACACGGAAAAGGTGAATGTTCCGCTTAATTTCTCGGTATCGCGCGAGAAACGACGGGGAAAGGATCGAACTCGAGGCACCGGGCGAAGACCGCGCGATTCACCCCTTCGATCGCGGAGACTACGCTTCAGATTTCACTCTACGTTACACAAGGGTGACAAAAGGAGAACGGCGGGGTAATTTCCAACGCGATAACTCCGCTGTTTAACCCGCCAATTAATGGAGAGGCGAGGCACGGGAGATAATGCGTGCGGCGGATACGGGGTCGGGGCGAGAGGGGTGGAAAGAGCAGGTACACACGAGGGGTTGTTTCGCGGCGCAAGAGGGACAGGAGTGGCTGAACGAGCTGGTTTTTTTCTCTCGCCACGGCGGACGCCGCGGAAAGAATACATTTTCGCGTGGAGGAGGTTTATTATTTCGGCGGGATCCTTTCCGAGCCCCCAGCGACGAATCCTTCTTTTGTCTGCACCCCGTTTTCGAGCCGTCGACCCTCCGTCGCTTTTCGGACGAGCGCTTCACGCTCGCTCCGCGCTCGCACCGCGCCGCGACGCGTCGCGAGGAGACGAAAGCCCGAGGGAGCGAAACCGCAGCTCCTTTGCGTCGAGAATCTCGCTAGTAGAGACGCTCCTCCACGCGCGTTATTATCGCGCGCATTTGCATTTTTGCCGCGGCAGTGCCAATTGCAAATGCGGCACGCCGACGGCAGAGTGCTCGGAATTTGCCGTTTCGCGCCTCTGAATCGTTAATACGCAGCAAATTACGAAACGCCGGTTCTCTAGCGCGTTTACACCGACATCTCGATCCTACGTAATCGACGATCTATCAGTGGGAACAGGTTTGCCGCTCGTGCGGATTGTTTACACCCGTGACGAGGAATCGCGGATTTATACGGACACTGGATCGGATGTAAATAGATGGACGTCAGGTTTTAAACGCGGCGTAAAATATCGGGGAAAAAGAGAGGAATGGTTTCCGTATTTTTGTAAACGTATTATAAAAGCTGTCAACGACGAAGCCGGGAATATCGGCACGGCGGGTGCCGGCCCGAGCAAATATTTTAGCCAAAACTCTTTCCGGTGAATGCGATTCGTCGGATTGTTGGGAAGTTTGCGCGTAAAGGGATGCACAGCTTGAATAATTCATCGCGCGACCAGTTTCGAAATTCGCGTTTATTAATTAATCACATTTGCGACCCGGCCGCGCGCGCTTCTGCCGGTAATACTTTCATCGCGTTATTTTTGGGAAACGCGAGCGAGGCGGGTCGGAAAAATCGTCGGTGCGAGAAGGGACGACGCCGATAGCCGGAATAATTTTATCCGCGCGAAAAACGAAACGCGTGTGCCCGAATGGTTGTTTCGCTTAAACATCGCGGCCCCGGGGAGGCTCGCGTTTAATGGGCTTTAATTCGACGTTACATAATACCTCGATGATCTTCTAATTCCCTATGTCAGTTAATGCGGGCACGTAATTCGATCAGCGAGTCATTGATCTCGTAAACCGCTTATTGCGTGCGCGCACGCGTTAATCGCAGAAGAACCGAGCGGACCGCGTTTCCGATGTAATTGAAAATTGTTTGCCATCGCGAAATTGCGCTCCTGTGACTTCTGCTTTGACCGAATCGCCATCGGACCCGCGCAAAACGCGTCCTCCTCCTTTCACGACTCGCAAACTCTCGTTCGCCGATCGAAGAACATTGCCAAGCGAATTACTAACGGTCGTTAATTTCCGGTCGCGTGAAATATTTCGTATTTCGATACGTTTGATCCGAGTCGAGGCGACTCGAGTGGGGTCCGATGGAAAAATCTCTTGGTCCGCTCGCGAGATTCAAGGACGGATTTTTCTTACCTTCTGCGCGAATTCCGCGAGGAGAAGAACGATTTCATTATATTTCCCGGTGCAGTTGGAGGTTCGTAAAAGAGCTGATAGGCGAATTTCACGCGAGGATCGTAAAATTAAAAGCGTTCCGTGCGTTACAGTTCACAGAGAGAGGAATCGACTCTAGATTCGCGAGATCGGTCGGAGCACGCGAAGAATCAGCGTAACCTCGTGCATGTCCTGCCTCCTATTGTCCCTCTTTCTTTCTCTCTATCTATATATCTATCTTTCGCGTTTCTCCTCTCTCTCTCTTCTCTATTACATGTGCTATCCTCTGCCTCGTACCTTCTCGATTCGCAGCCGATTCTACTCGCGTCTTTCTTCTCCTCCGCCTTCGTCCATGCCGAGTGGTTCTCTCGCCCGAACGATCACGGCGTACATACGTTCCGGCTTATCTCGCGGTTATCTTAAACATCGCGGACAGAACAATGGCATTTCAATCGCCATCGGTACCCGACTGACGGTTTCCTGCAATTATTTATCGCGTCACGCCGTTTGACGCGGCGCAATCACGCCCCTGGCCGATCGGAAATGCATTGCCGAGAGAGAAAGCATTTTGCGTGGAACCTAGCCATCTCCGACAGGGACCCGTGACAAGGATTCCGTCTCTCGAACGCGCCACTTTCTTCCGTTCGGACGAATAGGATCAAACGATTTTCAGCGAGTTCGTCTCGACTCATTTCGCTCTCCCTAGGGTACACACGGTTCGAGCTCGTCGGTCTCCTCCCATTAGTCCGGTTACGACTCCGAATCCCGTGGTTCCGATTTGCCTCGGCTTAGTCGGATTCCATCGAACCGCCGTCATACACTCCCGTTCGATTCCCCCCGAATTAGTTCGCCTCGGTTCAATACGGGCGGCGACTGTTCAGTTTCTGCGAGTAAACAACCATCACCGCGCGTTGTATCTGCTCGACCGATAACCGGGAACCTGCCCGTAAGCGAGACCGGAATCGAACCGACGGCAAACAGCCGGCGTGGGCGACTGGCAGCAGCGGGTCCTGAGAAAATCTCTCTTAACGCTAATCCTAATTATGCTAGCACGAACATCCACCCTTCTGAAAAACAGTGCCCGAATCGACCAGCCAGCAGCCCTCGTTATCGCCGTCGTCAAAGCTCGCCACCGAAAAGAGCGAAACCCTCTGGATCCGAAATCGCTCGTGTTCAACGTACATCGGTAGCTCTCTCTCTCTCTCCCTTTCTCTTTCTCTCTCTCTCTCTCTCTCTCTCTCTTCGCAGTCTATTCACCTCCGCGCAATCCTTCTCCGTCCCTCTAATTTCCTTCCGTCAAGCGCTCGTATTATCCTCCCATCCTCTCTCTTTCTCCCGCCATTTACCTGTCTCCTCCGGATCTCTCTGTCTCGCTTCAACCTTTCGATTCTCCCTGCTACACTCCACCTCTCTACATCTCTCTTTCACTCTTTCTCTCTCTCACTCTCTCTCTCTCTGCCTGCTCGAACACACGAACACGCCTACGTGGCACGTGGGTGTGCAGCAGGCGCACGAACGCGTTCGTAGACACGCACACACGTGAGCGTGGAACTGCCGCCACGGTGGCTCGAGTGTGGAACCCACGGAGCCGAGGGTACGGACGACAGTGCCGCGTACACACCACAGCGTTCCGCACTCATGCCTTGCGTTCTCCCGCGATAGATCGCCGACCGGCATCTCCGTTCCTCCGATAGAGCCGGCCCGACGCCGCCTCCGGCTTGTCGTCGTCGAGGAACGAGCCCGAGCCGAGTACCGACTCCCGTACCCGGCAATTCCACGAACAGTCCGCGTAAACAGATCGCTGGAAATTTCTCTTTGATCCCTCCATTCCGCTCCATTCGCCTTCCACCGCGGAATCGGGCACCGTCGCGTCTCTTCCTCGGATCCTGCTGCTTCTTCGTACCCGCTTCCACGGATCAGCTGATCGTCGCGAAAGGAAAGGAAGCCTGGCTGCGTTCGCCCATGGAATCCTCGGATACCTAGCCGACGCGTCGCGACACCTCATGGGACCTCGGGAATCGGAGAGGCTCGCACTGGACCAGGTAGAGGACCGAGTTTTGGCCGGATCTCGACGAGTAGAGAGGTTTATTCGAAGCTAGGTCACTTGTTCGAAGATGTAAGATCAAACAGAGTTCGTCGCACACGGGGTACTCGACGGTGTTAAGACTCGACTGGATCTTTGGAGGATGGTGGACGTCGATGACTGCGCGTGGAGTTGTCGTGGCCGGAACAAGCTTCTCTCTCTACCGGGACAAAGTTCCGCGGAGTGATTCGGTGAATATATAATCGGTGCAAACCAGCCACGTCCCGTTGCTCGATTTCGCTGTCGCGGGGACACGATTCTCCCGGGTGAACCGCGAAATCGTGCCGCAGTACCAACTCCAAGAGGGTATTACGAACGAGTGGTTATAAATCGTGGGAAAAAACGAGGAGTCGGGTGAGGGTGGTAGGAATCTCCATCAATGACAGCGCTGCCAATTGCACGCACTCGAGCCGGAGTGACTCGAGGCCGCGAGCATGTGCGCTGGAGCCGAAGGGCTTGCTCGTACGCGCGCACGCTTGCTACGATGTCGAGTGCCGGAAGACGCGAGCAGAGGGGACGCGGACTAGGTAGACGAGTTCCTCTCAACGCGCGAGTGTTAGTCGAAATATTCGAGTGGCGGCGAAAAAGGTTGTCGCGAGACGCGCACCGGTCGAGCGTCGAGACGCGGCGAGGCGCACGCGCGGCCGCTCGCTAATTGCCGCTGTCGCGAACACGCCGAACAGTGTGCTCAGTGTCTTCGCGTATCGCTTGGCTAATCACCGGCCATCCCCACGTGTGCCGACCTTCTCTCGAAAATGAAACACGACCCGGTCCGCGCGACCACGCGAGTGTCTCGGCCCGACTCGCGCGGAAACGTCGGATGCCGCCAGTTTTCGAACGCTCTTGTCTGCGCGTGCGTGCTCGATCCTCGTTACGCCGAGATCGCGAGGACGGTGAACGTGTCGCGGTAATACCCGCGGTGTGCTTCGAGTACGCGATTTCCACTTGTGCGTCGTGTGTTATTCGTATTATAGTGATTTGCGAGTTTTGCGACGTTGGATACTTCTGCTCGCGTGAACCTCGGTTTCCCTCTACCGGTAAAGTATAAACATATGGCCTGTTGGCGAGCGTCGAGAGGTCGTCGAGTTGTATGGGATATTTGAAAATATTTACTTGGCCAGCAATTCGTACCGGTTCGTACCAGCGGAGATATACGCACGGGTTCGCGACGTGTTTTCGTAGCTCGGTGTCTCTTTAGTAACGTAGTGCCTAGGAACCACGCGTTAGGACGCTTCGTAGGAAAGTTGCTGAGCCCCGGGAACGTAAGTACGTCTCCGTTGGTAGGTAATCAGGAGTTCTGAACGAGCCGTGAAACTCGACTTCGTAAGCAACCAAGTTATAATCTCGAACGTGTATCGTCGACTTTGCGTCGAGCCATTCGGTTCACGTATCTCGACTAATTTCGTCTGCCTGTTCGGAGGTATTCTTCGTAGATCAGGCTCGTTCCGCGTCTCTTTTCCTCTCGTTCGGGGATTTAAAACAACGGAGATCTTCCACGCAATTGTCTCGAACTACCGGATAACCCAGGCCCGCAGTTCTCCGATGAAATCTCGTAATTAAATCGAAGAAGTTTTCCCGAGGAACTTCTCTCTTAGGTAGCGAGAAGGGTGAGAGAGGAGGGAAAAAGGCGATAAATCATGGTAGCCGAGGATCTCGATCGCGAACGGCTCTTTCCCACGCGCATACGATCAACGGACGATCGAGGAACGATCGACGAGAGATCGTCGAGGGAGATTCGGTGGATCGAAGGTAACGGAGTTAGGCCCGGGACAGCGGGGTCTCGATTAATCGGGAAAATGGGGAACGGAGGCGGAATTAGCGATGGCTCGCGAGCTATTTAGTTGGCAGGCAGGTACCTGCATCGGAGAATCTTCCAGATACCGGGAAAGCCATTCGTCTTGGCAGACGTTGTAGTCATTAAGTTAACACGGCGTATCGGTCGATCTGAAACCTGCCACGTTTCTCATCAGCGGATTTATATCATTCCAGGCGTCTCCGAGGCTGCTTGGCTAATCCTCGAAACCCGCAGCGATCGCGCGATTTCCGAATTCCCGCTTCTAATATAATTAATTACCTCCGATGATCCCCTGTATCTTCCTAGTCGCGGCAATTTTCTGCTCGCGAGATAGGGACTCGTTCGAAACGGTCATCGAGCGGTGCCGTTCGAACGAGTTGTCGTAGGTTCCACTCGCAACCAGTTCCTCGCATCGAAATCTCGCTCTGGAGACTGGCTCGACCGTATTCTCTAACGAAATACGACGCTCGCTGGTCAACGAGCAATTACCGCGTTCCGTGAACAATACGCTTCTTTCAGCGCGCGTACACGCGTGCGCGTTCCCTCTGTCTTGACACGAGGATCAACGTCGAAACGAGCGCGGATAGATCGCGACGGGGTGCCGCGGAATCTCGGAAACCCGCAGGCCGTTTCCCGTCAGCGCATAGTCGATCGGCACGATGACCGTATGGGGGTTTATTAACCCCGTATCTCGACTATCGGAATCCGTTTCGATCGATACTCTTGGACGGCTCGTATCGTTTCCCCCTTTTCGTTCCGCTGTACGTCTAACTTCTCTTAAACCCTCGCGCTCCTTTGATGCAAGCTCCTTCCTCTCGCGGGGGGCTGTCGTCTCCGTTGTTAATTTCCGAAGATTTAGCGTCGCGTTAATTTCACGCGAATCGATTCAGCGGTGCACACAGCGTCGTGGAAAAGATTAAAAATATTAAAAAGATTCCTGTAACGGCAGGAAAAATCGAGCTTCGTTCTGCGTTTAAAGTAAAACGTGTAACGAACCCCATCGACCTGTGTCAATTTTCGAAAAATATTCCCTCGCTGCGAGATAACGTCTCGCCTATCTCTGTTCTATCATCGACTTCGTTGTTACGTCCTATTAAAATATTTTCACGGTCTTGCTTTTCCTCGTATCGATATCTCGCTTACTCTCCTAATTAGGGAGAAACATGGCAGTAACTTTGCGTGGATGAATCGCGAACCTTTGTTCAATGGCGGGAATATTTTATTTCCCTTTTATTTTTTCAATTACCATCAACGTATGAGAGTATCGTACGACGCGTAATTCGAATTCGTAATAGCCATCGTGCTCTCCCAGCTGGCTCTCGCTGCGAAGCGGAGGATCAACATCCGCGCAGCGATATTTAATCGTCGATCACGGCTCGTTTCGACGTGGTTACACGCTGTATGAACAGAATGAAAGCAGCAAATGGAACGGCAGCACGAAACAAAAAACAAAGAGTGAAAAGGGCGAAGAGGGCGGGAGCGGGAGGAAAAATAAGCGCGATCGACAGCGCGCGGGATCGCGAACGACAGCGTGGAAACGTGTCATGTTTTATCGACACCGCGGATCGCGAACTTTCAGCGACACACGGTAGCGCGAGGCTATCCGTTCTGTCGTGCCGTTGTCGGATTTTTCGCAAGGTTAATCGGGCCGCAGGTGCTCGCCTATTAAATTACGAGTGCCTCGTAACGTTCGCGACTCCGATTAAAGCCGACTATCGTCTCTCGCGTTGCGTAAGAAGTCGACACCGCCGCTACCTGTTTGCGAGCGAAAAATCCGCGTTCGCTCCGCTCGTGGCCGAGCCGTTCTATCCAACCGTGAACCGCGCTTCCCCTCGTCCGCTTTTCTTCTCTCCTCTCGTCGATGCCTCCTACGAGCGGGATGAATTCCGCTTCCAAGGAGCTTCGCGAGCTTTCGCGCGTGGCAATGTGAACTCCGTCTCGCGAGGAAATTGTAATATACGATTACAATTATTCAGTACAATTATAAAGTACCGTGTCAAATCGCGTTGCCAAGATTGGGTTAACTTTCGTCAACGTAGACGGTGATCATTGGTGCGTGGAATGTCATCAGTTTGAGCTTCTCGAAGCAAGGGAAAATTGTTAGTGGTCGAAACGCTTGTACGTCGAGCTTTCTCAGGGTACACGCGAATTCTTAATCTACCACTCGACACGTAACGAAGTTAGGAGCTTCAGAAAGCGATGTTTTTCGTATTTACGATTGTTCAAAGGATTGTAGAACAACGGTGAAAATATGGATTACTTAGGTGTGCTTTAAAATGTAACTCACTCTGCTGTAAAATTGACTTACATCTGGCAGCCGTCGCGGTTTTGAAGGAAGGGCGATCAGACTGTGAGATAGCTGCCGCTGAATTAGGAACGAGCTTGGGCTACTTACAGGGCTTTGTTAAAAATTTGATGGACCTACGAGGATTGCGTAGCCGGGACCGTCGAATGGGAGAAAGTTTTCGCGCGTCGGGGTAAAAGTTGCCCGGTAACCGGTCGGTTTCGCGGGAATTTGTCTTCATTATTACTAATCACCTATTAAAGTTCACGTCCGACGAGATAGTTAATAGTAAAGAGGGCTGTCGGCGAGGGCGGGTCGGGCGGAGGGGCGGAAGAGCTAAGAAGCCGATGAAACTTTCAGGTGAAAAGTTTTCGGTGTAACTTGCTACCTCCTCGTGGACCGAGCCAACGGAGAAAGAGAGAGCACATCCCCTGTCTGACTGCCGTGCAAATAGATTCTACAGCGAAAACGAAATCTCGATGATTAATTCGCGAGATCCCGCCTACGACCACCCTCTCTATAGCCACCCTGTTTCTACGTTTTCTTTTTCCATTTTTTTTTTTTTCCTTTTTTTCTCTTTTCCCTCCCCTTCCGTTCCTCTTGTTCGTCGTGTTACGAATCGTATTTAAACACGAGCGGAGCAGTTTATTACGCGGCTTCCCCATTGTTCGCTTTCTTTCGCCTCACAATTGCGCGAACGCATCGCGTGCCGCTTTAACGTAATAATTTGTAGCGAGCTTTCAGTAGTAACTCGACCGAGTTACGTTCCACGGGATCACGCTGAAACGTTCAAGAAGAGAGGATAAAAACGTTCTTTGTCCGTGTCGGGAACCGTGTCGGGATCGGATTCAGCGTCGAATGGCGCCGCGGTTTATCGCGCGGACAATTAGCGATACCGCGTGCTCTCGTTGTTTGCACTCCAGCCACCTCTCGTTTCCGTTGCTTTTTCCCGGAACAGTACCCTGTCCCTCGTTCAAACTTCTCCGTAACCAATTTTTCGGTTCATGACGTCTCGACGCGCCGCACGATTTTCCAACGCGTACGAAGCTTAGATAAAATGCGAATTACGCGAGATCCACTCAGGCACGATTTCTCCGAACGATCGATCCCAGGGCCGTCCATTGCCAGACCGATTTTCCCGCGCCACGGTGTAGCCGTGAACCCGGGAATTACGCGGAAACGTTAATTGCGCGTGGCGCGCTGCGATTCGCGCTTAACGCGAAATTATTTCGCGCCTCTATTAGAACGAAGGACTCGTTTGCTATCGCGCGTCGCGACACGTACAATTAGGCTTTGCTCACAATGCCGACGCTGGAACAAAACCGTGGTCTGATTTCAAAAAATTACCCGCCTCCCGCCGCACCCTCGCGCCCTCCGCGAGGATTAATTATAAAAACTAAACATTCATTCGCATCGCGGTAACTTCAATTAATTCCGCGCGGGCATGGATGTAGCGCGGAACTGTTAACAATGCGTATTCGGGGGCATTACGCGCCATGTGATTTACATTCAACCGAAATTACTCCAAATTTCTATCGTAATAAAGAACTCGTTTCGCGCTACACGGCGAACGTTATAATTAATCCGGCCTGGTTCGCGGAATACCTTTTCACGGGATCGTGATACGAATCGCGAATCGACCTATTTAAAACTAGTAGCGACTGCGGGGAAAAGAAAACGGTGGATATCGCGAGGATCGAGACCGGGGATCGCTGGAATCGGTTAGCATCGGAATTGCCCGATGCAAATCCGCGCGCGGTCCGCGTGGATCACTCTCGAGCGTGCAGGAAGAAATAGCACGAGTGAAAGTATACGCGGTGACAATCGGGTATACTGTCGCTTTCGAGCGTGTGGTCGGAGCGCGAAAGCAGGGAGCCATATGAGCCGGGATATATACAAGGAGCGGCGTTATCGACGGGCTTTCGTCGTTTCGGTCACGGTGCAGGCTTTAATTAAAGTTTCGCAATCGATTGCACGGGCAGAGCGCGACGAGAGTAATCAACAGTCGCCCACGCAATCAGTGATCGTCGAAGCCAAACTTCGTCTCGCCGATGGTTACGGCTCGGTACACCGTAATCGAACGCTCCTCGGGATCGCCGATACACACCGGCTGGCTAGCGAGCCGAAACTTTCCCTCCTGCTGGCACGTTCTTTCGCGTTTTCGTGTTTATCGTTCTTCCAACCTTGCCTCGAATTCGAATCTTCGTCCCTTTTCGTGGGAGGTCTCGTAGGGGGTCCTTCCCAACTGTTGTCGAAGTCAGCTGGTCGCGGGTATCCTCGACTTAGCGGTGGTGCTTGAAGGGCTGAAAGGAGAAGGAAGGGACGCGTGTTTCGTCCCGAGTCTGATAGTGGACTCGTCGGTAAGGCTTTTCTAGCAGGTCCTGTCTTAGACGGGGATACTTAGGTGGCATAGAAACTTCTATTTAAGGGAGGTCGAGGATTCACCGGGGACTCGAGAGAAAGTCCTCGAACCCCCTTCAAGGGGGAAAATGATAGTCGTCTGAGGCCTTGTCCGAGGTCCTCGCACTTGTCTCTTCGTTCAGCGCCCGCGAAAGCGATTGCCCGAAGGCTTCTCCGAGTAGTTTCGCTTTCGTCGATGCGAAATTCGCGTCTGCTCTGCCGAAAAAATTTCATGTCTGTCCTCGCGGTTTGGTAATTACGCGAGACGCGATCGATGGCTTTGAGCTTGTGCTTAATCGAAGTTGCTCGCTGAAGGAGGACGCGTCTCGGAGGAGCACTCGGCGATATTGTTCCTCTTAGGAAGCGAGGCATGGTTGCGATATACTGGTCGGGAGAGACTCGTACCACGGATGAATCCTTGTCGATAAATTCCTTCCCTCGTTCTACGTTTTACGAGCTATCGGTGATTTTTTCGTGACTCCTGAAAGACCCTCGACCGCCAGTTCTCTTTATCTTTTCTCCTTTCCTGCTTCCTCGTCCCATCCTTTCTTCTCTTGTACGAGAAGCAGCCTTGTTAGAAACGGCTTAGAAACTCTCGAGAATGGTCGATCGATAATCCGGAATACGCTTGAAATCTGGTTTCCAGAGAGACGTCGGGGCCAGCGAACGGAAACTTTATGACCGACTCGCTGGCCTTTTTAATCGATAATCAGTTTCGAAGAGGAAGAGGGATCGAACGCGATCTCGGCGGAAGCACGGGTTCCGGCTGATTCGATTTGTTAACAATAGAAACACGGCGCGGGCTACTGGAAACTTTTGCGGCGCCCGATTGTCCGGTCGAATCTTATTTTCAACCGATCTGCTTCGCGACGCCGTTCCGGTTAATCGAGTCTCCGGAGCCGCGACTCCCAACTTTTGCTCGCGTTACTTTGCCGCCATTCCTAATTCGTTGTTTCGGTACCTTAGTTCTTCATCGACGAAAGTCACATCGCTTAGAATTTCAAATTAACCCTGTCGCGGTTCCCCGTCCCCCCACTTGCCTTTTTTAAATCTTCCCCGTTGAACTTTCTTTTTTAAATCTGCCTTTTTATATCCCCTATATAAAATGGGTCTCCCCTTTTGCCGCGTGGAAATAGAATTTTTAATGTTTATTCGCGCGAGAGAAGAGGGGTAGGAGAAGGGCATCGGCCTAATTTATAGAAATTAGTATCCGTTACTGGACACCCGGTGAATTTCGCTGCGGAAAGAGATACGTTACGCGACGCTCGTTCGATTCGATCGACTTTTTGTATGGCGCACGAATGAAATTAAACGGTGGAAATTGGGGGCCAATTATCCGTATTATGTTTCGAGGCGGACGAAATGTTAAGCCGATTGCGCGAATTAACTCGGTCTAAATATGGCCCGTTGAGCGAGAATTCGCCTCTTTTGTGCGTTCGGCAGCCCCGTGGCTTTTCAAAATTCCCGTTCGAACGGCAATTCCTCGATTCCGCCGGCCTGTCCCGGCTAACAATGCTGCAACATTTTTGCATCCCGGCCATGGAGAATTAAACAGCAATCTAGCCTCGTGTAAAATTTAAATAAACCCCGCACCACTGTATGCATACCGAAGGCACGCAATCGTATGAAAAACCTGCGAAATGCCAGCTACAACGGCCATATTTTAATCCCCTAACAAGCTAGAACAAGTTTATTTCGCTCCTCTCTTTTCTCTCGCCTTTCTTTTATTCAAATATACGCTGATGTTACAGCTTTCATACGAAATCCGTGAAAAATATTGCTCCGCGCGAAAGACGGAATATCGCGCTATTTAAATATCCTCCCATCTGTCTTGTGTCGGGACCAGAAGCTTAATCGGAGCACCAAGTTCGAGCAGCTACTTCTCGGAGAAATTAAAAATAACGAATCAGTCGAAGAGGGTATATTCGTAGCGAGGAGAGGCCAAGTAGGCTGATCCCGCGGAGATAGGCCCGATTTTTCGCGTCTGCCGATCGTTTCATCCGTGTCTGACATCGACCAGACCTCTTCCACTGGCCGATAATCTCCTGGATCTCTCGAGTACAGCGATTCAGCTCGCCCCTAACTCTCCAGACGCCGAATTCTCTCGAATATCATCTGCTCCACTCTCGATTTTCTTCCTAATTATTTTCCTAATTTTCTTCCCGATTTTCTTCTCGATTCTCGGATCGAGAGACTCGCCAATCCGCTCGAAACGATAACGCGACGCTCGCAGGGAAAGAAAAGTTCATTGAATGAGTCAGTCGTTCGCGAGACAGCAAATGCAGCCTCGACGCGTGTGTATCGTGCTACTTCGTGAAGCATAAATACCGTGTGCGACACACCGATTGCGTGGCAACGAATCTGCACGGGACAGGGACTCATAGAGGGTTACGTGTGTCTGTTAGAAGTTGATATCCTTCGACGAGCGAATGGAGACCTCACGCCTGTTCGGTTCCCCTGTTTCCTCGCGTTAACGCGCTAGTTTCCAGTCGAATCGTTCAATTCCTTCTCGTTTCGTCCTATCCTCTGGATACGCGAAGTTGCAGCGAAATTGGATAATTTTTTAAACGGGTTTTCAATTTTTTAAACGACACCGAGCCGAGGATGACCCGTCCGGTATCCTCGGGGCGTAAATTTCGACGGGGAAGTGTTTCGCTGGAGACCCCCCCCTGGTCGGGTTGATATTCGAGTAGAAATTTCAATTCAGTCCGGAGCAGCTCTGTATTTTCCTGCTTTTCCCTTTTGATTCGGAATTAGAGTGGCGCGAAGATCGGTAATTGTTTTAGATGAAGATAAGGCGAGCTTTTTCGACGGAGATTTTTCCCTCGGCGCAGAGAAATTCCCGAGCAGGTCTGAACGGCATTCAAGATTAATTATACTTCTCCGAAGGACTCTCTTTAACGAAATTAACTCATCCCCGACAATTAAGTAGCGACTGCCGTTACGGTCCTCGTCGCACTAGCGCGGCAGCTTCGCGCGTCGCAAATTAGTTTCTTCGAGTGCCGGAACGAAATGGTTTCCCCGTGTCGGATGAATGAAAGTTATTCTTCAGAAA
Source organism: Eufriesea mexicana (assembly GCF_001483705.2). Lineage (NCBI taxonomy): Eukaryota > Metazoa > Arthropoda > Insecta > Hymenoptera > Apidae > Eufriesea > Eufriesea mexicana. The sequence goes on along the minus strand of NW_016908719.1, from coordinate 249,702 downwards.
ATGACGGATGAACTGCCTGATGAGGCGCTTCATTTCTAGCGACGCTCCTCGCGCAGCTGAATCGGTTAAACGTTTCACTCGAGACTAATCTGGGATTTAGTAGAACGTGCGAGAAATTAAGGCACGATTGAAACGAGTTTGTTAACATTACTGTGCCGTTGCTTAACAGCAACTGTAATTGTTATCTTCGCGTTATCCGCTCAGTCACGTTTATTTGCAAATTATTCCCACAAATTTTCACGTGTCCTGCAACCGAGTCGTATCTCACCTCGCATTGTTTACTCTGACTTTTCTATAGGAAAAATTAACACTGTGCTGTCCGCGCATCTAATCGGGAATCATTTGGCACCTGTGTAGGACTGACTCATCATGATACCAAATTGGTGTCACCAGCATTTGCCTGATATTATTCGCATAGCCTCAACGTGGTGCCACCGAACGGCATAATGTTAACCCTTTGGACTCGAAGATTTCTTGATTGTGAAGATGTGATTCGAAGCTCTTCTTAGATTTTTATAAGTTCACCGATACTCTTTATGCTAAAATTAGAGAGAGCAAGTCGTGAATTCGCGTGAGAAACGAACGAATAGAATAATTTTATTTCGATGTTCTTAATATAATTATCATCATTTATTATTTAAGTTACAGTATTAAAACAAACGATGACTAAGAGTCACCTCTCGAGTGCAAAGGGTTAATCAGACGATGCTTACGTCTCTTTATAGCTCGTCCTAAACTAGTTCAAATAAGGTTTCTTAGGATTTTATTTCACTATAATACAGAGGAGTATGGATTTGATCGAACGTAGCTTGTCTGGACAGTTTGATTTTGATTTTTGACTGCCTTTGGTGGTGGGAGTTTAGACTAATTCGGGCCTGTATGCCCTTCGTCTACTTATGATTTATAGACTCTTACTAGGGCCTAGTCCAAGCTATGTCAGGATGGTCTGAGTGTCCACGAGTCATGGAACCCTGGTACCAAAGAAATAAAACAAACTCCCATTGACTCAGTGCCCTAGGTGTTTTTGGGACTAAATTTAGAGAACAAACATACATCTTCGTTACCACTATATTTACGGAACCCGTCAATTTGACGGAAGGGTTGCTTCAATTATACGATGGCAACAGATTTACTTAACTTATATTAAGACTGTTAACATAATATATAATTGTTTTTAAATTAAACTAATCGTTAAAAAGAGGCACGTGGTTTCCTTCACCTGTCAATTTGTCAAGTGTCCTTAGTAATAGGTATACAGATAGCGTCCGTAAACCTAGTGTTAAACCCAAAAATGAAAGATTCATAATAAAAAGGATATTAATTCTTTCCCCTTTTGATGTTTCCAATGCGACGATAACGAATGGAAACGTTGAAAACGTAGAAGATGGCCGACGGAATAAATGGCGGATGCTAAGTATCGGTAATTCGCGAGACGAGTTGGCTCCTCCTGTGCAGTTAATACCGATCGAAACAATCCCGGCGGATGAACATTAATAAGGCGGCGATAAAAATGTTGGGATTCTATAACGATGGCGCTAACACGGTGGAACGAAGCACGGGATTAAAACTCGAAACGATCGTTGGATTTAATGCCTGGGCCGCGGTTCTTTGCAGGCAACGTTGGCTCGAGCCCGCTCGGAAACGTACGGCGTCAACAAATAACGATCGCGCGGCGCGATCGGACGGACCGATGGAAATTATGGTCGCCGCTTTTCCCCGAGCCGTTCAGCGACCGGTCCGCGTGGGCGTGGGACGATCATCGTCGATCTGTAACGCAGATAGCCGTCTGAAACGGATGCAAACGCGCCGCCGATCGAGATATCGAATCGACTCGCGAATTACGCCGTTTTTATCCCCTCTTTTTATAATCAGTAGCGTGAAATTGAGGAACTCTTTTCCTTTTTCTCTCCCACTTTTCCTCCTCCTTTTTCCCCCCGGTTTTTTCCTTCTTCGTCGTTGGCAGTCTATAATTTGTAACAGGTTTTATCGTTCCGCGCGATACTCCGTTTTTACCGCAACGGTATTCGAACACGGTTGTTACATTGTTCGCGTGGTTGTTTGGTTTAACCACGTATGATTGGCATTTCGTTTATTCGTGTGGAAACGAGTTATGGCCGCTCGTAGTCTCTCGGGTGTGGAGTCGTTACGCGGAGATCGGTGATTGCCATAAATTGATTTCTCGTCCGGTGATATATTGCTTTAAGGGGTGTGAAGGCGCGGTCGATTCAAAAATCCCTCCTTTTTCTTCATTAACATGCATACTCGCCACTCGGTTTTGTAACGTTTCCCTCGCTGCGCGCACCAATCCAGGTGACTGACAGAAGCAACCGCTGACGTGGTTCCTCGCTGAGATTTAATCGGACTTGTGTGTCCACGTATCTTTGGTTTTCTTTCCTCGAGTACCGCACGAGCAAATTGCTTTTTATCAACCGTTAATCTCACCGTCGCAGCCCCAGTTTCTTCCTTCGTCTCGTATATTCGAAGAGGACCCCGTTGTCAGTCGCACGCCCGCTTGGTTCCGGTTCGAAATGCGCTGCCAACGTCGCGGCTGGTCCACGTCCAAGTATCTCCGAGGAGAATAATAGCGAGGGAATCGGGGAAAAAGGCGGCGAGAAAAGGTAGCCAAGGAATCTCGATTCTCGCCGCGAGATACCGGACCCCGGCGACAGGTTTTGCTGCTCCACTTCGGTTCTTCGGTATCAAACGCGATCCTCCGACCGCGATAACCGCGGCGCATTCTCGCTGAAATGCACCGGGTGTCCCATCGTGACGACGCGTGATCGGTGAAATTTCCATACAGCGAACGATCCCCGAGACAGTCTTAGGACGATGGTTGCCAGTTGATCGAATCGTTACGGGATTATCGGTTGTTACGGTTAATTTATGATTTGCACTCGAGAGCCGGGTGCTCGCGACTCTCTTACGATCTGTTTAAGCGCCGTTCGCAACGATGGAATGCCATTGGAACACGTATGCGCTATCATTGGCGGCGTTGAACGGCATTTAAATGGATTCTGATCGAGTCGTGAGTAGATTACGACTATTATTCCGGCGTAACGCAGTGTTCGGCTGAATCGGGCGTGGAGAATCGCGATATCGATCATCCTAGTTCCCGTTCGATCATCGTCGCTTCGTTTTTTCTCTCTCTTTCTCTCTTGGCGTTTTTAAACGTCGCATATTCGATAAATATTTCGATCGTAAATTTCGTTAAACGACGAGTCATAAATCCATGTTGGGGAAATTACCGTCGTTAATGGACGATTTATTTCTCGTTCCCACAGTCGGCGGTTCCCTTCGTTTCCCTTCGCAGCGATCGATCGATTAAAACGCCAATGATGCAGCCATGGAATCCGCGATAGCGTTTTTATTTTAACGATCAATCCTCCGTCGGTTTTAAATCCACCTTGACGTGGGAGCCCGATCGAAGCGTAATCCCACGATAATGGCAACTTTATAAGCCAATTACGCGACCGCGTAACCTGCGTTATTTCGATATTTTCGCGACGAGGGCAGTTCATGAACGGGGGTTGCCTGTTATTACTGCTAATCCGACGTGTCAATTAAAGTCGCCGATAATACAAATCCGTCGAATTGAATAGCCAGCCTGGCGCGTAACACGGCGACGTAACGCGAGCCATACTAATTGCGTTACGTAAAAATCGTTAACCTCGTTGCGCGATCAGGAAGGCTGATCGAGAAAGCAATTTCCAGCGATTAAAGATCAAAATGTCGCTGTTAGCTCTCTCGCGCGCGCGCGCGTTGTAAATAACGATGCTAAATAACGATAATAAAATCATCGCGACGCGGTACACAGGCACGTATCGTTCGCCATGATCACGTTGTCATAAACGGTAATATCTTAATCTTCCGATCGCGCGCCGGTCATCCTTCTCTGCCGGCGTTTATTTATCGGCCTGGTTCCCGTTGATAAAACGCATATTGCAGCCGAGCTTGCCGCGCAATCAGAGAGCGGTGAGGCATAGTATTCACGGCGATGATGTATTAATACTATTATCGCCCGGTGATCACCTGCGGCCCAAACCAACCTGACATTCTCGTTATTATATAACGCGCCGCAGCGCCCTTCGATCGTTTAATTCCATCCCCGGTATATTCGTCTCTCGCCTCGTTCCCAAACCGTCCGCTCTACTCGCGACCGAGTCTCTTTCGTCGAATTTTTAAAACACCGCTCGAGGGCCCGCTCGCGTCGGAAAAGCGGACTTTAATCGCGCGCGCGCTTTGCCGCGAGATCGCAGGCTCTCGCTCTTCCCTTCAATTTCCCTCGAAACCGAAAAAAAAAAGAAAAAGAGGAAAGAAGGAAACCGCAAACTCCCCGGGGAAGACGGTTTTCACTTTCCATCGCCACCCCCTGTTGAACTTTCGTTCCATGGACGCGCGCAATGGCTCGCGGATTCAAGTTCATCCGCGCTAGTTGGCCCACGAAGGGTGACGAAGGCTCGTCGAGGACGAGCGTGCCGTTATGATCGTTAAGAAATCGTCTGGCTGTTTCCCCTCCGCCTTTAACCGGTGCTACACCCCGTCCCGTCCCGTCCCGTCCCGGCCGAATCTTGCACCCTGTTTTCGCTCGTCCGCCCCTCGAACGCAGCACGACAGCGTGTCGCCGTCTGGCATTGTGAACGCTGGATAATTATGCCTCATTAACAAATAGCTTTCTTTGATGTGGAAACCACGTGCGCGTTGCACCGGGAGGGTTCACCGTGCTCGGGGGTGAGAGAGCCAGATATTCGAGAAGGGTTGGCGGGACGGAGGGGTGCTGGAAAGAGAGAGAGAGAGAGAGAGAGAGAGAAGGAAGCTTGGGATATAAACAGAGGAGGTTGGAAGAAAGGGATGCAACGGCGGCTGAGCAGGGAGGGGGTTGCGGGGGGCGGCGAGGTGGGAAAAAAGGGAAGGACGGAGAGGAAAGGGCGACGCGAGGGGTTGAAGGGAGACAAAAGAAGAGGGAAAGGTAGAGTGTCGACGTTGCGGTCTAAAAAGAACTCGATCGATATTTCGTACACCGTGGCAGAATGCAGGCGCGCAACCCTCGGAGAGCGAGCGAGCGAGCGAGCGAGTGAAGCGGGCTGACTCGCGCGCGCGAGACGAGCTTTTTGTTTTTTCCGAGAGAAAGCTACCGCGCGAGAAAGAAGTACACATCCGCCGACGAGACACGCGCGCGCGTCGTGCAGCCAGACACGAGAGAGGAGCAAGAGAAGCTGACGAACTTGCCAGCAGCGCGGGAAGAACGCGATAAAGATCGGCAGGCGAATGTATGCGCGTTCGCGAATACGTATTCGCGTTGCGTGGGTTTCTTCCGTTCGCGCGGACTTGCCAGTTCGTACAAAGGTATTATTTGGGAATCGAATATGCAGTTTGTGAATCGGTGTCGAGGCCGGGGGAGGGGGTCGGTGGAAGGAAATCTCGCGAAGGTACCAACGCCTCGATGAAATATGACTTCTCTGCCCTCGAGGGAGGGGATATTGACTGCTGGCTGGGATAAAACGGACATCTTTTTTGGAGGGAACATCGGTTCTCGGGAGAACTTGTTATTCTTCTCTTTCTCCTCGAGATCGACGTCGAACGTGTGATTTTCTATCGATTTCGTACCGCTCGAATTCCCGAAGATGAAATCGTGGATGGTTCGCGACGCGGTTGCGGGAGAATAAAAATTTATTTTCCCGGAATAACTGGAGGGATTCGAAGGAATCCGTGTTCGAGCCTGAAAGCGAAGTTTCGTGTTGCATATGGAAAGACGGTTTTATCTGGATCTCGGAAGCACGATCGTTCCGTGCGATTACTCGCGGTCACACGAGCAGTTCGATGGAAGAAGAGATAACCGATAACGTACAGTGTATAATTCGCGGGTGAACAGCGATCGTAATGACCGTCGCCATTACCGTGAACACAAATCATACAACTGGTAATGATGTGGCCGACATTTTCTTGCGTGATTTTCCCCTGTGTTCCGCCGAGATTTTACCCGGCCCATATTTCACGCAGCCCGACGTGTTAATACAAAAAGTTCCCGCTGCGAAAGAAATCCTTCATCTGGCGGGGAAACCTTTCGTCAGGATGAATTGCACGCAACATTTTTCGTGTCTGAAACAATACGCTGATACCTGTAACGTTTACCGTGTAAAAACAAACCGGTGCGCGTCACGAGAAGCAACGAGGCACTTGGTTAATTCCCGTTTACGAATTTTCTCAAAAACTTTGAAAAAATATTTCAATTATTGCATATTTGCTTATTTAGTTTACATTATTCAGCTTGGGGACGTTATCTGTATCACGAAAAGCACCACTATCTCCTAGGTAGCAGGTAGTCTGCATGGGAACTCACGATCTTATTCGAGATATTCATACTTGGCCCGAGATTAAGACCACGAGTCAGACTCGAGATGTTCGTGTTTGACCCGAAATATCGATAACGAGTCGGACTCGTGATATTCGAGTTCGGCCGGAAATATCGATCACGAGCCTGACTCGTGATATTCGAGTTTGGCCTGAACTTTTCATCACGAGTCAGACTCGTGAAAATGGTGCAAGGGGTTAAAATAAAAGGTGAGAAAGAATTTCACCGATTCGATCGTGGCGCCATAAATTCTCGACGATCGTCCAAAATGTACAATCAACGTCCTAAACTGATACCATGATTACTCGTCGTCGTATCGTATTACCTCTAATTAACGTGGATTTCCTACATCCACAAACGCGATCGTTGTTCGTTCCGATATAAACGGTGGCTGATCGATCTGGAAAATACGAAACGTTTCGCCGTTGCTCGATTGCGAGATGTTATTTACGAAACGTCGGTTTAATCGAGCGATGTCGTAACACCGCGACGCGAAGCATCGAGACGCTGCTGCGTTCCATTGAAACACAGGCAACGATATCACGTGTGCGCATTTACCTTTATGTAACCATTTCCGCGATCTACGTTTCGTAATGGAAGACGTCACGAGAGACCACGCGATGCACGTGCAGATAATTCCATTATTCTCACGGTCGTGCGGCAGAAAACAATTTCTGCACGCGAATCGACCAGTCGTGGCCCGTTACCTTGCCGAGTAATCTACAATTCCGACGTCTCACTTCGATGACTGGATATTTTCCCCCCAGCCCCGGTATTTATTTTAATCGAATTCTCGTTACCTTGTCGCCCGTCCGTGGCTCGCGCGGCCTTTTTCCAGCCGCCGATGCGATGCTAATCACGCGAAATTGCGCTGAACTTTCGCTGTTTGCGCCGGTGCATCCGTTCACCGGTGTAACGCCCCTTATTACGCATCGAGCCCATAAATTATTCATCGGTGGCTACGGTCGCTGTCAATTGCGATGCGTCTAGACAACGCGCGTTTAAGAGTAATAGCCGCTACGCCTTTCGAACCGGATGTTAATGCAGTGGCCCCTGTGCGTGCGCGGATTTCAAACTCGATTCGGAGGACCGAAAGTTTTGCCGAATTTTCTCCATCCAAGACGTACCGACCAGTCCTCATCGAGCTTGGAAATCAATTCAACCTCGAGCAACTTTCTTTTCTCGATGTTATACTTGAAATACGTTCGATAGGAATTAAGATCTCGAAACGCGAGATCGATTATTATCCGAGGTAGACGTGTCCAAGAAATTCGCTTCGAGTTGCAAACACTCGCATTCCCGATGAACCCACGAACTACTCTAAGCGTCACAGTTGGCCAACTAATCCAGCCGCCTCTTGATCCGCGGAGAGCGCGCGAGAGTAGAAACTATGGAAGAAATATGGAACAATCGGCTGGAGGGGAATACGCGTAATCGAATGGGAGATGCAAGAGCCTAGGATGAAAGGGGCAGTCAGGGTCAGTCTAGAATTGGAGCATCGGGCGGTACCAGAAACGCGGACGATCCTCGGCGTGGTTTCCGCGCAGCCTTCCCTTTATGCGCCGCTTGGCTCTCTCCTTATCTCTCGGCGCTGTCCGGCGTCGCAGCGGGAGGGCCCGAGAACGCAAGGGCGAAGGGCAGAGCGAGTCGCGCTCCGGCGATCCGTGTATCCCTTTTATGCGGAACGAGTAAAGTTGTCCGGCGTCTTTGTCCGCCTACGTCAGCTGTCTGCCGGCCGTTTGTTCCGGGATAAATAAAAAGGAGTCTGCTCGCGAAACGGTGAAGCGGCGCCCGGCGCAAGAAGACGATCGTTTGTTCCGGCGACAATGGCGCAGGACCCGTTCCCGGGAAACGTGAAAAACGACCGGCGTCTACTGGAACGACGGCTCAGATTTGTTCGCGCGAATTAACGGATTTAATTTGCCAAAGATTACGGGATGACGCTTTCGTTTAAGACTAGGATGGATCGTTTAACCCTTTCACTGAAATCGCGTGTTTCGCTCAGGACGCCATAGGAATATTTTTATTCTTCAAAGCGTATAAGCGCTCTGGTCGTCAACGAGAAATCGTGGTCGATCGTATATGACCAACGTGGCAGTCAAAGATATTAATTAATATATCAAATTTAAATTAATGTAACAGTGTGCTAGGTATCGAAATTAGATAATTCTAGTTGTTAATTATTATACGATTTCTTACTCACCGCTAGAGAAATATTATCAGTCTTATAGCAGAAAATTTTTCATCCCGTTTACCTCTTTAGCCAAAAGATCGTCGCGTGCAAGGGGTTAAATGTAGAATGGAGTGGTGCTAGGTATTCAAGGTTCGAAGAAAATTTATAACATAGAGATTGACGGTGATGGTAATTCAATCATAAATTACAACTGCGTGCGAGTGACGATTAAACGTAGGAATCTATCAGACAGCCGCGAAATGTGGAATTAAAGGTTAGGATATTTGGAATTAAGTCTGGTAATCGCCTAGACTACTACCGATTCGCGGATTCTCTCGAATTTCACTCGCAACTGACCACGAAGGAAACTGCGATTGTTGGGCACTTGACTCGAAGTCGAGCTCCCTGATCCCGACAGCCACCCAATTCCATTCAACCAGCCTCGTGTCCAGACGACACCCGCGAAATTGCGTCGTTATCGAGTGCTACCATATCCGGAACGAGGGTTACTTCTACCGCGAAATAGCTCGCTTTATCTGGAATCTGTCCGCTATCTCTTCCACCGAGTAGACTATTGGACCGGGCAGGCAAGGTTGGAAAACTCGTCGAGGACGTTTCCTTGCACGCACGGAATCGAGAAATCCAACACCGTGGCAAACACCACACACACACACACACACAGACACTTGATACTGCCATACCCGCAGACACTCGAGACTGGTCGAGTAGAAGGGAAAAAGAGGCTGGTCGCGAGCCCTTCTTTCCATTTTACGGCTTTCCGCGTTCGCACGGATATTAATCGCGAATCGGCCAACGAGTTTTATTAATCGCGGACAGGGAATCGGAACACGCAAACGACAACGACGACGGTGACGATGAAGTAGGATTTTTCCCGATCACCCGCTGCTAGCTTTCCGCTCGAGGTGCTCCGGTGAATCGCGGTAATGGGCTAGCTTTCCGCGTTGCTCTTTCTTCAACGTCTCCTATTAATTCGACAAGCAAAGCAGCGAAATCCCGTCTGAAGCGCACGCTGGTTTGAACTTGATTCGTATCCGCGAGATCTCGGGGCGCGAGGCGCCCGCAGGGACGCGGAGGACTCCGTTGGATGGACAGGAAGAGAGACGGAGCGGAAGGAGAGAGACACGGGATAAGCTCGTCGTCGAGCTTGGCCTCCCATGAGAAATCATTGCTGGCTGCGAATACGCGGAGCTCGTCAACTCATTGCCCTGCAATCCCTGGATGAATGGCCGTGACAAAACCGTAAACGACCGTAATTGCGTTACACTGCCACCCCTCGAGTTTCGAAGGGATGATCGAAAGGGTGAAAGTAAGACGCCATCCCGTTGCATCTCGAATCATTCGCTTTCCCGATATACAGTCCCTCTGTTCTTCGGGGACTCGTAGGAATCTCGCCACACAGTGCTCGTCGAGGTGTTAAACGTTCCGCAAAATCTCCTTGAAATATCTCTTCCGTGGACTTACACCTGGTCCGAGGTTAAACTAAATATTCTCCAACGCTGGCAATAATTTTCGCCAATTTTTTCCCCCGAAATACTCGAAATTCCGTTCGAAAATTGGCTATGAAATTGCTTCGTGTCGATATCGAAGCACAGGTGGAAGCGTTTGATAAAAATATTCGCAATTGGCGCGAATCAATCGTTATTTTCCGACCGTCCGTGTAGGATGTAACTCGAAACACCGAACACCAGTCAGGATACCGCAACTTCGACGCAGACCTTGGTCCTTTTGCGACAGTTTCGCGACCGCAAACGTGACGGGTTCCCGTGGGTTGAGTCCGTACAGGGAGACAGCGAGCGCCTCTTGGATAGTTTCCAACCGGAGATCCATCCCTTGGTCGTTAAGGACCGGCAGAGGCTGGTGTTTTGATCCGTTCGAGACCCGAACTTGTCGAGTCACGCGGCTGAAACAGTCGAGGGAGACCGTTCCAGACACACCGCTGTAAAACCAAACGGAACCTCTTAAAACTAACTAAGACTACGGATACCTCGACGGAACTTTATGGCTGACAGCCATTTTCGAATACGATATTTCAGAGCGCGAATACCCGCCCCTAACGTGAACTGGTTCCACCTATTCTTTCTCTGCCTATCGAATCCTAGCGAATCAACGGAACACGAGAAACTTTTGTGTCTTCCAAGGACAAAGTTCCTCCTCGAATTCGAATTAGCAATTAATTACTCCGGTGTCCGTGGGCAAAATATCCGATACTCGGCACGGGAAAGTACAATGGCGAATGTAATCCATCGCGTAGCTTTTCGAGGAGGATCCGAAAAATTGGATAGAACGTGGACCGCGTATCGGGGAATATCGAGCCACCACTGTACCCACCTTCCAGCGAATGGGCACGAAATCCTGGTATTCATTAGAAAAGCAGTCAAACGCAGCCATAAATTAACGAGCTACCGCTAGTGGGGCTGCAGCAGCGCGGTGTAGAGCGAAAAAGCGATCCGCAACAAATTGTAACGCTTGGAAACGCTCGGCCCGGCCGGTCGCCAGGCTAGCTAGCTCGCGCGACCGTAGATCTCTCCTTTAAAAGAATCCCGCGTGGGCCGCGATGAATTATGGCAGGCGAAAAATCCAAGTTCCTCTCCTCCCACCGCGCGTTCGCCGCTCGAATGCGCGAAACAAACGTTCCATTATAACAAAAGCCATTGTACGCGGGGCCCAGGGACCGTGCTATAGTAATCGTTTTACGATAGAGCGCCGGTCAGTGTACCGAGGTTGGCTGTCCGACCGCGAAACTGGCAATATATTCTCCTTCCAATAAGCGACCGCGTCGGGAACCGAGAAAGAGGGAAGGAGCGGGCAGCCGCGAAGGAAAACCGCGTTAGGGTCACGACGGGGCTCTAAACTCGAGGGATGCCATCGATGCTTCTCCAAAGGGGTAACCATTGGTTCGTCTTTTAAGAGCTTCTTCGGTTTCGGTTCAAGTTAGCCAAGAATCTCGCGTGCCCGTGGTCCCTCTTCCAGTCTAGGAGAACCAGGATGCTAGTATACCCATGGCAAATTAATTCTGAAGGTCGTAACGATATCTTCGAGAATACCTAATCGACGTGGAACGAACCGACATCGCGCGACTCGCGGAGGAAATTGCGTAAAAATAATTGAAGGGTGAAAGAGGAAGGGCGAAATGGCTGAGGCGATCCTCGTAGCAGATAGGGGTTCGCTGCGCGTGGTTGGTCGAGTGGCGGACTAATTTCGAACGACCTATACTTTCACCCGCACGCGAAAAATCGGGTCTCTGGATGGGAGGAAGGGGTTGAACGCGGCGACGTCGAGCATTCTCCAATTATAACGAGTAACAGACAACACCTCCCACTTAACGGGACAAGCGGTCTTGATCTCCGGTAAATAACCCGTGGTAAAGCCGCCACGTGACCAAATGCACCGGGATTATAAAATTAAGCGTTCGGGAGAAAAAAGGCAGACATGTTTCGCGAGGTTGGTGTCGTAAACCTGACGAGCTGTAACAACGAGCGCGAAGCGTGGTACACGCGGCTTGAATCCGGACAGGAAATTGCAAATCAGCCGGGTGGCTATTAACGAGGTAACCGGCAGCGCCTTCTGGGACGACGCACGCTTTGAACGTCGGTTACATAATTTCGATGGGTATTTATAGGCAAGGATTTATCGCGCCGGCACGTGTGATACGATTATCGGCTGGACTCGCGGCCGATCTCCTCTCCTCTTTTTCCTCGCCGTCCAACGCCCCGGCATATCGTGCACCCCGTCGAACCATCGTTCTCGATAGGGGCGTGTTTCGCACTTTTGTTCGGTTACAGACCCGTGGGAATGGAACGGTGGCGCGTCATCGTGTCGCTCGACCAACGCCGATATTATTGCCGATCGATGAACGGAGGTGCGATTAGACTAAACCACCGGTCGTTCCCGTGATTCTCGAATCGACTCGCCCCCCCGCCGATCGCGGGTACACGGAGTAATCGTTCCAGCGAGACTTCGACCAAGTCGACGACGTACCGTTAACGTCGTTTAATTTTAATAATTCAGTCCTCGTCTAATGGCTTCCTGGCCCTTCAAGATGGCAGCCTCGCAGCGCATCAGCGCCGCTGCCTCCACGTCTCATTCGCGTAACTTAATTTTACTTAATGGTTTCGCGGTACCGAGCGATGCCTTCGCGAAGCCACAAATGCCATTGTCTTCCTGCCTCGTTCGTGCGAGTCGATTTTCCACGATGGTTTCGCAAATTTCCGAAGCTACGTCTTCACCCGCGTGACTCCATTGAACGACGTTGAATACGAAATGCGACAGAGCGCAGGGTGCACAGTCGGGGGCGCGGCAAACGATCATCAAAGATTAACGCACCGGAGTCTGCCTCCATTTCCCAAAGTACAGCAGCATCCTCCGTCGATCCGCTCCAATCTCGCGCGATTCTTCGATTCCTCGAGTTCCAGCTGCGTCTTTGGCCTCGCGCGCTCGCGTTAGGAAAATAACGTCGAGTCCTCGAGTTTCTTTGAACGCGACGCGTTGGTTCGCGCTGCCTGTCAGCCGGGACAATCGCGTTTCCGGGGGCTGTTAGGGGTGCAACCGCGAGGTGTAATCTTGGCGCAGAGCCGGCAAAGGCGGTAAAGGGGGATCGCGTGCGGGGAAAAGAGGAGAGACGAACGGATAAATCGTCGGCCCTGTCGACGCGAGGGAGCGACGCGGTATTTGTCGAAATTAAATCAATATCCCGCCGCGGGTTTAACGATACGTATGCGGGTAACGAGCGGCATGGTTCCCGTGTGGATTTCGCGGTGAAAAATCAACGGATTCGAGCGGCGCGCGGCTTTAAGCGTGTGTAAACGGGTGTAAATCAGCGAACGAAAAATCCGGCTGGCTCTACGGGTTCGGAAAGCCTGCCCTTATTTGCATAAAAATTGATTTAGACCCGGTCTGTCGAATACATATGTATAGGGAGGATACATACACGCGTATATAGCAAAATATGTAGTAAAGGAAAAAAGGGGGTACGGAAGGAAGAGGAAAACAGAGAAAGGGGGATGAACAGGGGGTTGGGGGTACCGCATCTTCCGTATCGTGTCCCGAATTTCGTTACTCGACGCTTTCGTTTAACGATCGCGAATCGTTCCAGGTATATCCGCGTATGCAAATTCGTCGCGAGGAAATCCTTAATGTACGCGGACCGACGCAACCCGCGAGCGTTTCGCGGCCGAGGTACGTTTTATCTCGGCTATATCCTCGAGAGAAAAGATAAACGCGAGCCGTGGCCAGTGGAATTTTCGCGCTGAATTGTCACGAGTCGATGCAGCGTGTGTTTTTCAACAAACTTCGGAACTGCAGACTCGAAGCTTACAGGCGAATCAGGAGCGACAGGAATTACCGATGCAAATACTGATGCAACGGTGTCGTTGAAATTGATTTATTAACAGACCGGATAGGGTTTTTCCTCGCGAAAGGCAATGGCATCGAAATCCTTTGACGTCGAATTGTATAACAGCGCGACGGGGTTTCCGCGTGAAATATCGCCGCGATAAAGGTTCGCGGAAATATTAGGCGCTTTCCGCGTAGGGCAGGGCCGATCGATCGGCAAGCGAGTCGAATATCGAAATCGCGCGCGATCGAATAATTGAATATTCTTTGTGGCGCCATTAACGACGGATCAGCGCGCGTTAATGCTCGCTTTTCGACGCGATCGTCGGTTTGTAAATAGCCGCCAATGGACCGCTATAATTACGCGTTTATTTGGCGTTTATGGGTTTCATCTGCGGTTACCCTGTTTATCGCACGAGTGTATCGTTTCCTTTCGAAAATGTTCGAAGGTAGTCAAATGTTTTTCCAACGAGGAGCTTGCGGACTCGGGGACGTCTAATTGCGCAGGAAGGAGGAGGAAGAAATTAACGGAATCGGGGAATAACAGCGTGGTAAATTATTTGAAAAGCGGCCGCCATTATTCTTCCGGCTCGCCGTCTCGGACAACATTCTCCGCAGTTTCTGAAGCTCTCGGGAACAAAATTTCCTTCGAGCTCGGAGATGACTAAACACATTCTTCTCCGGTATCACGGCGACAGAACTCGTTCGTTTCCCTCGTTCTTTTCCCTTCTCTTTCACTGAACACGCGCCTCGGCGATTCCGGGAACATCGCTCGTGACACCGTCGCAGTCCAGCTCGTGGGACCGGGTACCAATTTTTTAAGAAAATTCGTTTTCCCGGCTTTGTAACCCTTGGTACGCGTCATTCCGCTTCGGAATTCCAAAGGGACTGGGAATATCGTTTCGCCGTGGTTACCCTTTCTAATCTCGAAGCGAATTCTACCGATGGACTTGGATACTCGACGCGTCTCGATGAAAAATCCACGACTCGCAGATTCCTGTTTCTCCCTCCGCTCGGGCCGGCTTCCGCGAACGCGCGGACCGCATTCTACCGCAGAAATTACTCGCGACGACCGAGAACACGAGCGTGTTCGGAAAAACAAGCAGGAGAAGAAAGAGAGCTGGACGGGGCGGGATAGGCGTCCCGGAAGCGTTCGTTAGCAACGGCGGGAACAGCGTGGCGGCAGGTGGACGGATTCAGCCGTTCACCGGAGAGCATCGTCACGCTCCATTTGCCCGGCGTGGTACACGTACACGCGGTAGGTACACGTAGCGAAGAAGAATCGGCCCTGGCCGGGTCGTAGCCGGCAGCTGCCGCGGCGAAAACTTGCCTAGCTGCCTCCAAAATACATAAATTCGAGGCACAAAGGAAGATACACGAGCGACGTGTAACTTGTTACCCGTTGGAATAAGGAGGGAACCGGAACGGGGCCGCGACGAGGAGGAAGAGCCAGGGTGAGAAGAGAGCGAGAAGAAGGGCAGAGCTCGATGGAAATGCAAAGAGGGTCGGAGCCAGCTCGCCAAAGAGTGTTTTGAGACCAAATAAAACC
The DNA here is from genome assembly GCF_001483705.2 of Eufriesea mexicana. Taxonomy (NCBI): domain Eukaryota; kingdom Metazoa; phylum Arthropoda; class Insecta; order Hymenoptera; family Apidae; genus Eufriesea; species Eufriesea mexicana. Next base: position 234,279 of record NW_016908719.1, on the reverse strand, counting down.
GAGAAAATCGTAGCCTCCCGAGGGAGGAGAGTGGGCCAGCGTCTCGAGACGGGCTTCTCGAGACGGGCGTCTTCGTCTCCGGACCTTTCCGCCTGCTATACGCGGCCGCTTCAAGGATTACCGGTTCGGTATTCAATCCTGCCGCCCGTTATGAGCGAAACAGCGTCGTTCGTCTGTGTAACGAATGTTTCACGGTGACGGAGGTCGCGTCTCCTTGGGGAACGGGGAAGAGGGATGCAGCGGGGCAAGTCGAGTCGCGAGAAAATGGCCCTTCACGCACCGAACCTTCTGAACTTTCGTTTCGCCTCTCCCTCTCTGCTCCCCTTTCGCGCGTTTAAAGTTGTTCGCCGGAGTTTGACGTATGCGGTGGCAATGATTCTTTCGAGAGGGCAAAGTCGACGGCGTCTGGCAGGTTCCATTCGCGGCTGAAGGGCGTAAAGCCGCGCTGTCGTTATCGGCAGTCACGACTTAACGAGACCTACCGTCTCGTTAGAAAAGGGGTTCTACTTTCGCCGATTGACGGCATAACAACTGGTGTACTTTGAGTTTCCTCGATGACGTTCGATAAAGTACGCGATAGCTCGTATTCGTTAGGTGTAACCGATCCGAGATCCAAACGATCTCTTTCTTCGCGCCTTTAGGACTCGAAATCAAGTATCCTTGGAACTCGACTCGGTTAACAAGATCCTGTCAGTTCCACGGTATCGATATTCGCTCGTCACGGTGTTCCAGTTTCCCCCAAAACAACCCCTTGCTCACCCTTCCGGGGGGAAACTCATTTGCGCTACCAAACGCGACATCGATCATCCCATTTTTCCTCTACCACCAAAGCGCAATTTTACTTACAATTTTCCCGGTCTGGAGCCAGGTTAACCCCGGAAAAATGAACGGAAAGAGAAAAGGAAAAAGGGAAAATGGAACGTGCGAGCAACGTATGCCTCGTCCCTCGACAAGCAGAGTTCCGATCCGCCCTTGCATCGTGCATTTTAACGCCGTTCTCTCGGTTCTATACGGGGGGCAGAGGGGGCGGCGCGTCCTCCGGCATAACAAATACGTCGGGCCCGTGGTGTCCCCGCGTCCCGGCGTTGTCCATTAGCCGCGCGCGGCGGCTCGCCTCCTGCGAGACGCTCGAATGGAGCGGCGCGGGGACGTGACGTAATGAGGTAATACTTAAATTGCGTCCACGTGCGGTGGAAGTATCGACAGACACACAGGGCCTTCGGCATGGAAAGCCGTTGGCGGATGGGCAGAACTAGGCCGCAAACAATGGCCCTACCTCTCGTTAACGACGCCACACCGGCGTCGGCTGCAGCATCATCTAGCACAGTTGGGCACTGCGCTCGTCTCTCGGTGTGCGTGCCGCCACTGTCGAGTGCGCCGCGAGATATCGGAGCGGATTCCATCGGCGAAAGCGCGCGACTCGCGAACCATGCAGTGAAAAACGGCTATTCGCTGGGATCGTGGAAAGTCCCAGATCTGTTTCGCGCGGTTTCGACGATTGTCGCGGAGGTTCCTCGGGAAAGGAATAGCCTGGCTGGTTGGTGACTGGTGAGACACAGTTGGGTGACGTGGGGTAGGTCAACGGGGGCGGGTGGTCGTGTCGAGTTGGGGTAGCGAGGAATAACGAGATGGTAATGGGAACTCGTTGCTCTCGTTTATTATCTGTTCGGAAAGGGAAGATGGTACGTGATAAGCGTGGAGTGGTGAGTGGGATAATTCTACCGTTTTCGACTCCGCTTGTGTAACAGCGACTGTACATTTCGTTTCGCGTGTCGCACGAACGGCTACCATAATCTCCAAGGTTATCCCCTCGCGTGGTTCTAGACGAATTTCATCGATCCCGTTCTACCAGTGTCGATTGCGTTCATAACCTCCCGTTGGTATGTCGAGGTAACGTATCAAAATGGAAAAGGGGGAGAAAAGGAAGGGCGAGGTGTCAGACGGGAAACGGGGCGAAAGGGGGGTGGAGGGTGGGAAGAAGTTAAGCTGGGAGCTGGAAAAAATTCCGGGCATTAAATATCGCGTATCGGCCGGTAGTGTACGTTAATCCGCGGGATTTGCGGAGATGAACCCGATGACAGCCTGCCGTGAAACGTGTACCGGCGCAGCCAGCCAAGCGTTTCGAGCGGAATCCTCGAAACGCTTCTGTCCGCGTTGCATCGCTGCTGGTAGCGGGACTCCGCGATCTCGCTTCGACGCCGCCGCGGCTTCTCGTCATTTTCCCCTGTTTAATATGCGATGACGCGCCACCAACCAACCCCTAACTCGAAGCGAGAAGTAGACGAGGTTCGTAACGCGTCAGGCCGAACCACGGCGAAACGAAACGTTATTATTCCGTGCCATTCGTCTCCCATCGACGCGACGCGACGCTCGAATTATTTCCCCCGGAAACGGGGGGTAGGGGGCTGCGAAACAATCACGGCGCTGGCGAAGCGAGGCGAGTCAATTTCGCGATTAGGTGCTTCCACTTGTTTCGGCTTTGAAATTTTTTACTACCGAATTGTAACGTTCCGTTGCTTTCCATGGGAAATTTTTACAGTTGTTTTCCCTTTCCTCTCCTTTTGTTTCTTTTTTTTTTCTTTTTTTTTTTTTTGTTCTGTGGAAAATATTTTGCAGGTTATCGCGCGGCAGTGGTGTACGTTTCGGGTTTTGGAGATCGATTTTCGAAATTGCGATTAAGTATTTGTAGTATCGCAGGTTTTCCACCTCGTCACCGAGGATTCGAAGTCCAGGTCGGTCGGAAAAACTCCGACGATGCGTCAGGCCCTTAGCTCGACCGTATTTTTGGAAAACGTGTATACGGGGAAGATATAAAAGAAGGCAAAATGTGGTTAGTAGACGGTTCTTAGGGGACTGTTCTTTTGGAGGCAATCTTTGGTGCAGATCTTAGTAAACAGTTTTAGTTGCGAGCAGTTAGTTGTTGCAGACTGAGTTGTCATTGCATTGTTACGTTGAGCGTAGCCCTAAGTTGGGAATCGATATAGATTCGTGTAAAGAGACAATTCGTGTGTTTAATCACCCACGCGCTCTTAATTTATTATTTTTATTAAATAATTCTGTATACCACCACCAATCCCATCTCTACATATTGTATCTCGATGTTTGTTCGGTACGTCTCACGGAACGTCAAGGTCGAAATTCGCTTTCGCCTAATCTGTCCCTGCGAGTGTCGTGAATGCGAAACGCGAGGACATAATGAGATCCACGGGTGTGCTTTAGTCAAGAGCATCTTTACAATTTGAACCATGAGAAGTAAAGAGGTTGAACTGCTTTGATCCCGGTGCTCGTTCATAATTGCTATCGCAGGCATTCGTTGTAATTTACTAACTAAACCGATTTCATCTCGCGTCTATCCTGCCCGTTGAACGAGCGTCCTACCGGAGTGTATTTTCCCGGGTACGCTACCTCGCTGTTGAGAACAACGCTCGTCAGACGCGTTGACATAAACGAACAAATGAATCCGCATTACGGCAATTCCGCTGTCTCGTGTTCGGGCTACTCGTAATTAAAATACTTTGCGACGATCGCGTCTAATTTGCTTCTTGACTTTCTCGCTTCAAGCTCTTGCCATTTTTCTCTTACGCGATTCCTCGTACCCTTCCGCCCCCCTCGTCGAAGCCTCTGCTAAATTCTCGCAAATTTCTAGGAAATCCTACTTCTTTTCCGCTCGACGACCTGGGCGATTTCTCGGTGGTTTCTCAGCGATTTCTCGTGCGAAAGAAACGCAGGGATCTCCCCGTACCCTTAACCTTCCCTACGGTTAGCGATTTTCCGCCGGACTCGAGAGCGCATAATAGAGCCTCGCGAGTAATACATCGCGTCCGAGTACTGACCGCATAATGCGGCGAACTATTAAAGCATTCCGGGCAAGTACTCGCGGCGAGTGCAGCGTGTGTTTTAATTAATGACGTCCCATACACGACCGCGTATAATTTCGCTTCTCGGTTTTAGACCGAGCGAAACGCTCCTGAGAGCGAGATGTAGAGATCGAGAGAGAGAGAGAGAGAGAGAGAGTCTCTGCTCGACTGTGCACTCTAGCCGGATTACAGGCAACATCGATAGTCGATTAAGTTTAAGTCGTCCTGCACCCCTTACCCCTTTCACGACCACTGTGTTCGCCCTGTGGCCGTGTAATTACGCGGCCGCGATCCTTAGACGACGCGTGCAACGGCGCAGAAGTCGAGAGAATAATCGGCGATCCACGATAAGAAAGGCATCAAGCGAAATGGCTGGAGGTAGAGCGTGGAGAGAGGATCGGGCGCGCGTAGTGTGACCGGAAAACCAGTCCAGACGAGCTCGGCTAATTAGCGGGAATAATTAGAGGTCGATCCGGTGCCGTGGAAATTTTCCGTCGCTCTGTAATCGTTTCCGGATCGACGTGCAACCGCGATAACTGTCTCGACTCGGTTAATTATCGGCCGAGTACCCTGGACTGGTTCTAATCACTTCCCAGACACCCGGATGGATCTCCGCGTTCCTGTCTTCTTTCTTATCCCTGCTTCCGTATTCTCTTCTTTCCCTCGGCCTTTCTCTGCTTCTCTGCTCGATACTCGCTGTCCCCGGCGACACGAAATCGATAGAAGCAATCCGGAATATCCGGCGCTTCATCAAAATTCCATATTCGCGGGAATCAGCCGGCGGCGACCACCTTCGACCCACACGCGCGTACAGGCGCGTACAGACGAGCGTGTACAAGGGCTGGCTGGTGTGTTGGAAGGTAGCGAACAGGGAACGGCACTCACCTAGACAGGGTTTATTTATAGGCCACACAGCTTCTTCCCTCGGCTTATTTCCTCGAGGATTCGTCGCAAGGGTTTGCCGACACGCGGAAAAAACCGGCGAAGAAGCGTCTGTAGACGATGGGTGGCAGCCATGTTCGATGGCTTGTGAATTAGCGTTTGTTCGCGGCAAGTCGAGCGTCTTTGAAGACGCTCGCGGGTCTCGACTCGCACCCTACCTCGCCTTAGAAATCGCTGGAATTCCATTGAACGCGGGTATTCTTAGAATGTACGTTAATTCCTGGTCTCTTTGAATCTCGCCGTGGAATTCGTCTGCCGGTGTTTACGGGAATCGAATGAATTCCGCTTGGTTACCGCGAACACTGGAGTGTTGTACTTTGGTAATTGCAGCGGAGAGGATGCTTGCGGTTGGTCTACGTGTAGGAAGAAATTGGCTCGATATCTCGGATATTCACTGATTTCCCCCCTGATAATTCGTTACCGAAACCGACCTCTGCGAATACGTTTCTAATTAAACCTCGTCTTCGAGGTATAAGGATATTTCCCGCTGGCAATTTTATCCGCGAATTTATTCGCCATTTTATTCGCGATTTTAATTAAAAGCTCGTTTACCGAGGGAAAGGGAGAGGAATCGATAGGAGGTCGAAAATTCGCAGCGTGCAACCGATTCGCCGGAATGCGACGGCGGTGAGAAGGTTCCCTCGAAACGCGCTCCGGAAGCCGCCAACACGACGCCTTACACTCGCGGCCAGAATATCAAATAGACCGATAGCGGAGACAGTCGACCATGTAAGATAAACGAGCCAATATGGGCCGTGACACTCGCTAACTGCTGGATTTAGCGAGCTCGATAACCGATAACTTTCTTATTAAGTCCCCAGTCCGGGGGGTAGCGAGTTATCGGCGCAGTTTCGGCGCAGGACCATTGCTCTTCCCGGATTTATACGATGTTCGCGTTACACGCGTGAATCGAACGGGCCCCGGGGACGAACGAACGAACAGGGACCCTCGGTCCGTGAAGCAGGCAGGATCGTTACCGCGACTCGTTCGAGGAAATTAATTTCGTCGGCCATTGAGAAAGTTCGGGATAAACTCGGAACGATCGTGGAAGAGTTGGTCAGATTGAATTTCTTCCGTCGAATTTTAATTCGTCCAGGCGGAAACGCGTTGACTCGCCGTACAATAACGCTTTATCAACCGCGATCGTCGGAGTTCCAATCCCCGGGGCGTATAATTCCGATGCCCTCGAAGAAATTAAACTCCCGGCCGATTTCTCGGTTGCGAAACCGGCAGCTGAAAACGAAGCTTTACGACGTCAACCGCGTTAGCCCACATTTCCACGGCAGCCCCGTAATCCCAGATTCAACACGGCAACTCGAAGTATAATTCCGGAACCTTGAACGGCCGTAATACAGTAATACGAAATTCGGTGTAACTGAAACAATCCGGCTATATCGCGGACAATGCGAGTTCCCTAAGATCGGTAAGTTCGGTAGCAAATCAAGGAAGCGAGCGGGGAGGACTGCTCGCCGGTAATTAGAGCGCAACTAGCCGGAGTTTCAGCTTAAATCGATTTCCCTACGATCACCTCGTCCTCGAATTAAGGCACCTCGTGGCCGCGATCGCGGGGTTAGGGTTGTTAGGTCGCGGCGAAAATTGCGCGAGCAAATCTCGTCGGCTTTAAAATCCTCTTCGACGCGTCGTTTCACATGCATGGAATTTTATTTCCTCCTATAAATACTCCCTTCCGCGAGGTGTGGCGTAATCGTCGCTGTAATTTCGATCCCGTTCCCTCGTTACAGATGAAAACTGCTTTCCTTTTTCCCTCACCCCCCGTCCCTCTCGCTCTTTCCGCGCGAATATTACGGAAAGGAGGATTCCGGATTCCGGAGACCTGCGGGGCGCGATGGCTGTTTTCGAGGTCGCTGGAGAACCGCTCGCCGGTAAACAGCGTCTTCATAACTTCCGTTCCGGCGGAAGGCTCGAGTGGATCGAAAATAAGTTTGGCGCTTCGAGGGTGGCCAGAAGGGCCGGCCCGGAGGCCCTCGTGAATGTTTCACGACCAACTTTCTTTCTCCGCCGGTATTTAGTCACGGCCCTCTAACTTCGCCCACAGGAAGGAAGTTATTAATCTGCGAGAAGTCAATCCGTCTCTTGCCTCTCTCACGGGCTCGCGGCCCGTCCATTGTATTCGCGCTCGTGCAATTACGACTGTGGCCCGCTTCGGTTCCTCCGCGACTTTTCGTCCTCCAGACGGGCCCGCGCAAGTGGCCGCGGATGGCCACTTGATCGCGTAATTTCATCCACTCCTTCCGTCTTTCCTCTGCCGTTTTCGCGTCCACAATTTGTCCCTTGGACAGAGAATTGTATATTTCCGTGACTTACAAAATTTCTCGCACTGGCGTCTCGATTAATCGAAGGGGGCACGAGAGTGTAAGAAAAAATTTCTTCGGTACGAATCTTACCTCGAATCGTCCCGTTGGGACTAAAGATTCCCGCGAGACGTAAGAACCCGCTTCCAAAATACGCTGACACTAACGCGTTCGTCGCAACAGAGATGCCCGTAGGGAAAGAACGAGAAAGGGGTGGCAAGAATCGAAAGTATCGAGGAGGTGAGCCAGGGGGGAGGTTGGACTGTTTCAATTTTTGATCGAGATCAAGCTGTCGCGTGGTCTCGAAGAATTTCCAGTCACCTGGCAGAAACGCTCTTGACGAAGAAGGGAACCGGCTCCACGGGGATGATCGATCGCGCGGAGGGAACGACCGTGTGTTTTTCACCCCCCGTTGTGATTGGCGTTTTCGGAGCAAATGGGACGGCCGGCTGCGGCTCCGTTCCTGCTGCTATGGATATCCCCTTGCCCCATTTTCCGCGTTCATCCCCGCGGCAGGCGTTTGTTTCGATACAACGGGGAGAAGTCCTCGTAGGAATCGCTGCGAACGAAAACCGATAGTTACCGGTTGCCGATTAAGCTTATCGGCGCCGTGTTAGCCGCGCCGTTTGTTCATTGTTCGATGCTCGCCGAGCGTTCCGCTCGTGTAAGTCGAGCGTTGCTTCGCGTTTGTCGCGTTAATTCGAGAAAACGTGCAAACGAGTTGGACCCTTTACGCTTTAATTTCGGTGGATATTTCTCGCGCTTAATTCCAACGATGAAATGGTCGTGCTTGACGAGCGGAACGATTCCCTTGGAACAAGAGAATCCGGTCTTTTTATAAGTGGCCGACGTTTCCGCGACAAATGAAGCGTCGGAGCGGAGGACAAAGCATTTTCCTTGCCAGACAAGGTTTTATCGTCCCCGCGAACTTCTAATCCCGTTTGTTTGACCAAGCGTGGGCCACTGACACATCCGGCAGCTCGGCGGATGAAGTTTCGTTGTCGCTTGCCGCGGAGGAAGCGAAAACTTCTTCGAATTTCGCTCGTGCATTTGACACCCCGCGCTATCGGTTTTCGGCATTTTTGGACAGACGAGAAAGCAAACATCAACCGCAGGATCTTCGTTATAAGAAAACCGGCTGCCGAGTCTCCCGG
>NW_016908719.1:177902-225971 GCF_001483705.2 Eufriesea mexicana | reverse complement strand
GGGAAAGGCGTATCTCCGTGAAACGTGTCCCTGTGTGCACGCGCGAGTTTGTTTTTCCACGAAATGACCACTCGTGGTAACCGGATAATCCCGAAGCTCCGAGGGTATTTCGGCAACTTTCGCCAAATCGATTTATCGTCTCCGCTACGTGGCGCCCCGACGTAATTTCGAACGCACTGCCGGTGGGGGTAATTAAAGTAGAATTTCTGTTGAAATTATAACGAAAGTCGAAAAGTTTCCGGCACCGGCCGACTGGAAAGGAAGTTGACGATGAAAAATTCAAAGGAGGCAGACTGATACTTATAGACACGGACGAATTGGCGCGCACAGGTGACGCTCGAGTCGATAACTGAGTCGTAACTCCCGGCTGCTTTCTTTCTCCCGGTTTTCTCCGTTAAGAGCGTGCCGGGGATTAAAGGAAGCTAATCCATCCGTAGGAAGCGACACAATTTTCCCGCCATCCTGGCCTACGTATATTTCCCCCGATATCCTCCGCCTCTGCTTATCCTCCGCAACCATCCCGATCGACTTTCCGTTTCCGCAAATATTTGCTCGGGTTCCCTGGAAGGTGTTCAAAAATTTTCGAATCTTGGCTAGTTCTCAATTTCAATAATTATCGCTTGCCTGGAGTAACGAAGTTTTCGAAATATCGCAATTTTATCGCGCTTCCTCGGCAGCTTCTCGAGAAGAAATGTTTGCGCAAGTAGGCGGGGTGCGTTCGATATGGAAAGCGGAAGGGGGTGGCTGTAAATATCATAAATATCAAATGCAGGTATTAAATCGTAGGAAATTTCGAATATCGCGATGCGATATCAGCAGAGAGGGTGTTTTACGTGGAAAAATTTGCGATTCTCGCGTGGAGCGAGGTAGAACAAATTTGAGCAGCTCGAAGGGCAGCCACGTATGCCACGCGTGGAGACTCTCGTAGTCACGATTCACCGTCCCTTAAGTACCCATCCTCGCGCGCAACGTTCTCCAACGACAGATTTGCACCAATTACCAGCGATCTGCGAGCATCTGCAGTACTCGTACCTCGAATCTTCGTTAACCGACCACTAAGCAGTTGTTCCCGATACCGTAAAATAAATACTATCATCCAAACGCGATTTCGTCCGAAAGCAATTAGTGCAGTTGTTCCCGATACCGTAAAATAAATACTATCATCCAAACGCGATTTCGTCCGAAAGCAATAAGCGTCGATTACTCCGCGATGCTTGAAATTCCCGACAAATTGAATTCCGCCGCTCTCGCGATAAAACTCGCTCCTTCGAGGCTCTGTTTCCGGAATGATTACGAATATTTAATCGCGTGGGATCCGCGAGGTTTAACGAACGCGGGAAAAAAGGAGCGCGTGTAAGAATAAGTATAAGGGCGAGTTTTTGCAGGCACTTGGAAAGGGCGCTTTCGAGCCCGCTACTCGGCGTTAAAAAGCGTGTGCACAAATTGCCGTGTGCGACGTGGAAAATGTGCAACGCTCGCGTCGTACATATGAAAACGCGAATTTAATCCTGAAGCATTCTCGCCGGCGCTTTGTCTTAATATAAAGCGTCGCACACGCGAAGAAGCTTCGAGTTTGAATGTCGCGTTGTCCGCCATCTTTTACTGGATTGTCCAACGTATACGGGACATAAAGAAGTAGCCGTTAAAACTCGGTCTAAATCAATCTTCCCTCGGTATCTCTTCGCTCGGGGCAGGTAGTCGTTGAAACGATCCGGAAACGGTTTGGAAGCGATTTAAATCGGTCTGGAAAACCGCGCAGAACGGGGAACTCGCGGGCAATTGGCCGTGGAATAGCCGGCTGTGATGGAGCAACGTTATCAGTCTCGATCGAGCGCGTCGAAGAGGGCAACGAGGTACAAAAGGAACCCTCTGTTGGCCGTGGAGGGCGGGTCACGCGTGCAACAACGCCACGGAACACGGCGATCCTTTATCTACGAGCAGCGGGGGAATTCGAGGGAAGTCGGTGGATGACGTTGCAATGGCGACTAGAGGGAGACTTTATCGCGACGCCGGCGGCCGTATCGATGATTTCAGGCTTGCCAATGGCCCGTGTCTTCCGCGTTCGTTCCAGCCCTTCCGCCGCGAGAGGAAAGTCGATCGATCTTCGGGAGACGATCCACCGTGGCCGCGACCGGTCTTCGTCCGCGTCTTCTCGTCTGCCAGACTGTACACGAAGAATGCTTCTCTTCTAGACGACTAAACGGTGTTCCATCGGGAAAATGGCTTCTCCTTGGCTTTGTCTCCCGCAATTCTGCTGGAATTCTGCTCGTATTCTGCTCGAATTCTGCTTGACCGAGTAGCGACTCGAGATCGCTGGCGAACGTATCGAGAGGGTAGGGCTAAATCTCGTAACTCGCGATACATTGTCAACGGAGTCGCGATAAATCGAACATGGCTTCGCGAATAGAGAGAGGGGGAGAGAGGAGGAGAGGATAAAAAGTGGAAAAAGATGGAAAAGGAATTGGAGTAGTACGTGCCGGAGACAGAGGCGGTGGATCCGTTCGGAGACCGTCGACGATGCCTGTTTCGAAACGACCACAATGAACCGTCGATTCGCAACGATTCCGAGGGAATCGGTCGAACAATTTAATCCTGCCTGCGTTGTTTGCATTCGCGGAAGAGAATGGCGGGATCCGTGAGGGTGGGGGAACGTAGTATTAAACAGAAACTGTGTACAAGAGCGGTATGCAGGGCGAAAGTAGAAGGGGTGAGAAGGGGGTGGCAGAGAAACGGTGAGCATTGCAGTAGGATTGAAAGGTGGAGCGGAATTGTACGACGGAGCTTTTGCGATCTTTTGTCGCGGGGGTCACGAAAAAAGTTTCCGGGCAAGGCAAAGCTCGGAGCGCGGGGGGCGGTCGGCGGGGGTGGAAGGGTGGCAGAGGCCTCCTTGTTGCGCGGCGCTATTGAAAGGAAATTGAACCGGTTGTTTAGTCATGCAAACGCTGATGCTACCGGCTGATTTCGTTTGCGTTACGTACGAAATGAAAGTTCACTGACCGGCAACCGTTTCCTGGAATCCGGCCGATCGTCCCGATTCCACGCTTTACGATCTGAGCCAGTTTCCATGCCACCCCGTTTCTACCCCTTGCGTACACGTGAACGCGTTCTGCCGCGTTCGATTTAAATAGACGAACTGGACAGAGGAACGAGCACGATCGGCGAAATTGCGACGCGAAGCTGGCTCCGACTTTCCGTCGAAAGAGACTTTTCGGACGGTTGCGGGTTATTTCTGTCCGTTCGATCGGAACTTCTTTGAAATTATGTCGGACCATCTGCATTTCCCGGCAGCGGGATAATAGGATTTGTTAGACAATTGGATACGAGGTTACCTCGTCGTCCCGCGATTGCTGTTTTATAATATTTCATCGGGAAAGGGGATTTGAAATTCGAAGATTTCGTTCTTCCCTCTGTCGCGTGCTTTATCAGAGGACTTCCTGATTTTAATTTTAAATTACAATCGAAGTCGATATTCGTTAGCGTAAGTCCAGATCGCGCAGACTCGGCGAAATAATACCGGAGCGGAACGGAAATGCGACGCGGAGTGAAGCGGAGGCTCAATTCATGCGTGGAAAACGTTTTCCACGCTGTTCCCGTCCCCGTCGGGTAAATTGGATTTTTAAAATTATTAATATAAGTTCCGATTAAACGACCTTCCGCACAGGCCCTTTATGCCGGCGAAATTCTAACGCGAGCGTAACTCGAAGCGCGATTGACGTTTAAAAATACTTTCCAACTGCAGGTGGAAAACCGTCCTCGAACTTTCAACGTTAATTACGAATTTAATTACAATCGGAGGTGAGTTCCACGATGACTTGGATGATTTTTCACAATCGAGGATATTTCACCCCCGGTGAACAGAATCAAGGGAAAAATTTGAGAGACACGGGGATCGATCTCTCGAATCCTTTACAATTCGATCGTAATGCGAAATAAAGATATAAATTCGTCACGATACGATTAACTTGGGCAAGAGTCCGGCGAGTCGAGCGCGCTATCGATAGCGACGAGCAAACGATCCGCAGCAAAACGCGATCGATTCGGCCATTACCAGCCGTTTGCGCAAACATGGAAATAAGACAGCAAACAGAGCAGCGACAATGCAAACCGATCGACGCGCGTCGGTCAAACAGAATCGAGAAGCTAGCACTGGCGAATTATCGTTGCGTGTATTCGTTTGGAATTTGTCGCGACGTCCCCGGAAGTGGGATGGCAAACAGATTTCCGTGCCGCGGCGACACGCGGCGTGTACGCGCGAAATATTTGCCCTGCTGTTTCGCGCCTCGCGCGCGCATATATTTGCGGAAAAACGCGCGTCTCGGGCGTGTTCCGCGGCAAATCGGCCGCGACGGCACCGAAAATCACGCGCGAAAAGTGTGACCGGGACGAGGCCGCGCCAGTTGCACCGTCGCTTTGTTTAACCGTGAATTAGAGCGAACGCGGAGCTTGTAATTTCTCGATATTTACCGCTTCCGTTGCCACGCATCCTGGAACGCGTGCTGATAATGAATTTTAGTTCAAACGACGGGGATGAAATATTAATAGAGCCGCGTGGGGGGCACGATATGAGAGTTTGCCGAGAATTATGACGAGTTCAAGGTTACCTCCCTTGGCGAGCAGGATTACGTAGATATCGCGGTTGCGTTTTCGGTGCACTCTTTTCGCGCGAGACACGTCTGTTACGCGTCGCATGGGGCATTTTTACCCTACGTACAAGCAGAATCGGGGTGGGTGGATGGGCTAACGTAATGTTGCTTCACTATCTCTTTAAATACAATAAGCTTGTACTTACATTATCGGCTACGAAACTAGAGACTCGCTGCGGGTACGCGCGACTTTTACTTCTTGGACCCTATCTTGAAGACCGTGAAGGACTGTTAAAAAATCGCTAGAGACTGTCTTGCCCGCGCCCTTGTGCCCTTGCTTAACACGTTGGCTGCCGCGCGAATTTTACGTGACTTGCCCAAGGCGCCAACATGAATTTTTCATTATGCGATGCATATTATGTTGAAATATTATTTACCGCAGATAAGTTTAGTTGTATAAACTTGTTTTATGCATTTTTCGTGGCATTAATTTCTTCAAAGCATTACAGAAACAATGGTATTATTCAGAAATTTATAAGTATCGATGTTTACCCTAATTATGTATTTTAACTATTAGTCGCGTCGCCGGTCACCGGTGAACCATTCATTCTGTCCTCATCTGTGCCCACGTTCTCTTTCTCAATCGGTCGGTCACGTATCCTAAACACTCAGGCGCACTCGTAGACTTCCACTCGTTCATCGCATTCGGCTCTGTCACAAACATCCCTTACATTCGATCCTCTTGCACGCGGTCACTTTCTTTTCAAGCCCAAACACACTTGACATCCTTTCAGGGCTGTCCTTATATTTCATTCCCACATACATATGTAAGGAGGTGGTTCGGGGAACCGAAGGGACTCGGATAAAAATTAATAACAAGTCTCTGGTTTCAAAAAGTTTATTCTTTACACGTTATCCCGTCGGAGTCGTCCAAGAACTGGCTCTAGACACCGCGTCCTCTCGTCATCTCGTCGATGCCCGCTCGCGTCACAAAGTCGTCGCCATCAGAGTCGCCGACCGACGACGATGGCTCTCTTACACATAATAAATCCTACTTCGAATATTAAGAAGAGGTAATTGTAGCGACCAAGTTTTTCTCATCCTCGCCAATATGGATTCCTACGTGAAGGAGGACTTTCTCACAAGTCCTCGGTGAATCCTCGACTTCCCTTAACCCTTAGAGTGCGGACGACTCTCTGCCGAAACGCTTCAGAGGGATTGTGCGTGCTTAACGCTTACGATTTCTGTGGACGGAATACTTTTCGTCCATTCGAGCTCTGTTGATTAACTGTTCAAGACGAAACTAACAAGTTATTATTGTAATTCTTTCGCAGCGGGTTAAATAATAAAAGAACGTTATTTTCAAGCATCAATTATCTATTAGAATCAATAAAATTTACAATATAACTTAAAAATAAGGAACAAAAACTAGACAAAAATTAACCCTCTGCACTCGACGACTTTTTCGTTACAGAAAAATAGTAATTCGAAGACCTTCTATCATAGAGTCGACGATATTTTGAACCGTTTGAGTGCCACGGGTCATTATTGTTTCCCAATCGATATTTGCCAAGCGGCGCGATAGCGCTTGTCATATTCCGTGTCCAAAAATGCCGAGCGGCGCGATAGCGCTTCTCATATTCCGCGTTCACCAACCGAGCGCGCTGATTGTCAGCTTCGCAGCTCAGAGCGCTGGCACTTTTGGACACAAAATAGAAGAAGCGCGATCGCGCCGCTTGGCACTCAAACGGTTAAAATGGCAAATGAGAAATCATATGCAAATTAAGACATAGAATTATTTTTCTTCCACATTCCACACAGCATTAGGTAATTTTAAATTTGATATGTTAATTAACGTCGATCTTTAGAATCTGATTAAATGGTGACTGAGTGCAAAAGAGTTAATAATTTATTTGTGTATGATAAATATTTTTATACTGTTAATACGTTACTAATGATACTCAGAACAGACATACGAAAGAATAAACCCGTTCTCGCGTCTGTTATTTGTACCATCGTTTAAACACACATATATTTGTCTCGCATAAAGTTACATGTAATATTATTACATAGAAGACCGAGAAAATTGAACAACGCATATATGCGTCCATCGTCCCTGGTGATTTTTGCCGGACGTATATATGCGTCCATAGCGCTCCAAAGGTTAAAGTTGCGGTTGGTTGCCGTGCACTTGGTATTTCATCGAGCGTCTAAGTTCTTTTAGGGGGTCGTTCCGCGCGGGTGTCGAGCCGGTACCCTGAGAACGCGTTCTTAATTGTCCCGTACTTACTCGAAGAAAGAACGCGTTGAAAGAAACTCGCACCTGTTCGTTCTCCTCGTTACTGTTCCGTTATGAATCTATTTTCGCAGCATTTCTCAAACCACGCGAATCGTCCCGCGGATAAAAGTGTCGTTTCAAACGGGTCCATAAGCGAATTACACTCGAGGATACTCCGATATTCCTTTTTCTCCATTTCTTGTTTACTCCCTTTTATTTTGTATTCTTTTATTCTACTTCTCTCTCGTCTCTTCCCTTTTTTCCCCCGTTTTTCTACAACGCCATAACATACGGGACACACGGAAATATACTTCCACCTGCCGAAAAGTTGGCCGACATCGACGGACGTTGCGAACCGCTTGCGCTTTAAACGTTTGAAAATTTAAATGTTCAAAAGCTGTGGCATCCGTTTAATTAATCCACGCTCGAATTTTCCTACCGTCGCATTTTTTTATCTCCTTCGCAGGTCGTTCGTCGTTGCGGTAAATTTCCCGCCCGTCTCTCTCCCTCTGACTCTCTCGCTCTCCCTCTGCCCCGAAAAAAGTTCCTGTAAATTAACGTTCAATTATGCACCGGTGGCGCTATCGTGCATTATATTGCGAGATGAAAGTAACGCTGGCCGTTTGCAGAATCCAAACTCGATAACACCGATATACCCAGCCTCTGATTTATGGTTTCACAAATTAAAATCGTATCAGGATTACCGCGACGCCCCTGCTTCGGCCAGCTACTGAAATTTTTCGAAATACTCATCCCCGGGACCTCTCGTGGCTCTCGTTTAATCCACATGGACGGTATGATAATCGAGTCTATAGGATTTATTTCTCGCCTTTGCGTTTCTCCATTTTTCTTCTCTTATTTATCGAAGAATTCGCGATTTTCAAAGGTAAACAATCGACGCCGAGTTAAACGCTTCGTTTCACTCGATTCCTCGATAATTTATTCGGTTTGGATGTATCGGTATCGATTTTTACGTGCTCGTTTCGAAATATCAAATTTTTGTGTACGACAATGGAATCGAGGGTGAAAATTTTCGGCTGCGTTCATCGAAATTTTAGCGGAATTAATTATACCAATTTTCTCGGTGTTTATACAGTTTCCCCGTCATCCCCGCGTAATTCGAACGCAATTATATCTCACCTCACAGTAACGCACGAAGCAAGAACGAACCGAATATCGGGAAGATCCCGAAAAGGAGGTGAAGCAAATGCAATTACAGTAGATATCTCATATTTCCGCGAATTTCGCGAATATTACCTCGCGTAGTCGATTCTCGCGACTGACTTCCCTTAGAACGGAAATCCTCGTTCGTTGTCTGCACTTGTGTTCCTGCAGTTTAATACTGAACCTACCAGTTTCCAAATTTTTTCAAATTTTTTATCAAATATTCCTCGTTCGGTTGATACGCGTTTCGTTAAAATTATTCAACGTCTTCTTGCATTTCATCCCCTTTGAAGCTTCTCCCCTTTCGCTCTACCATCTACCG
The DNA here is from genome assembly GCF_001483705.2 of Eufriesea mexicana. Taxonomy (NCBI): domain Eukaryota; kingdom Metazoa; phylum Arthropoda; class Insecta; order Hymenoptera; family Apidae; genus Eufriesea; species Eufriesea mexicana. The sequence goes on along the minus strand of NW_016908719.1, from coordinate 217,624 downwards.
GTCATTCGACTACCGTCATTTCCGGTGATTTAGCGTGAACTGGACGAAGGTAACCGAAAACCCGCTTATTCCGCGAGTATCTCCGTATCAAGAAACAGCCCGGAAACAGAGGAGTCGATGAATTCCGCCGTTGTATAATCCTCACCCCTTTGTACTCCTCGAAACCTGACACGAGCGTCTAAAAATTTCAATGGAAACCAGGTTCCGATGAATATGCAGCCAAAACGAACTCCTGCGATCTGGCCATGTAGGACGATGGAATTCCATATTCCAGCGACGGTCGATGGCTATGTCTCGCGATGCCTTTACGATCGATTAATTCAACGAATCAAGTGCACCCGTGGTGTGACGATCGATTAAAGACCATACCGCGCGGTGATATCCCGAAAGTTCGTTCGATCATGAAAATACAGCGACGTGCTCGTTCACCGTCCACGAGAGACCGGGCCTGGAGAACGCAACGGTCGCCATATTGCTTCCGCGTTATTTTTCCCGGGGAATTTACGAGGGTGACGCGGACCCATTATCGCGACCGTTCGATCGCGCTGATCCGGATCGCACCGCAGGTATTGGGGGACCACCCCCCGGTAATTCTTGCTTCGCGGTTATAGCGAGGAGGGAAGCTCGCATCGCCGTTGTACCCGGGACTTACGAGTGCGCAGGGCTTTTTCCGGAGAACATAGAAAGCGTGTATCCCCCGTGCTAAGTTCCCGTTAAATATACGACGAGAATAACCCGAGAGGAAGCACGCGAACGCGCGAGATGGTCGGCCATACTTGTAAATATCTTCGTGGTTCACGCCTAAGCTGTGTCAAAGGTCGTTGGGGCAGGCCATAGGGGTTGGACTTGCGCTGAGAGCCTTCGAGGTTTATCGAGGTGGTGGGTCTTTATTTATCTCCTGGCACAAGGGACCTGTTTACGAGGTGCGATTAAAAAATGGATTATACCGTGTTTATGCCGACTTTAAGAGCATCTGTGTGCCTGTAAGAAAGGGTATAAGCCTATATCGAATATTCCTGAGACTAGGAGATATTGTAACTCGAATCGAGTGAAGGAGGTTGGTAAATGAAGGACGATAGGACTTACAAGTGCTCGGTAAATATGAATTACGTCGCAGACACGTACGGGAGTAGTTCTTGCTTAGGGGTAATTGTTATTGGTCGGACTAGCGTGGAACCGAGAGCGAGAGTTGCACAGTCGCGGTGTACCGTTTTGTATCGTTAAAGGTACTTCGTGCTGTTGCATCAGACCCCGACACACGACTGAATTCCCATACACGCGAGCGGAATAACCACGCGTTTTCGTCAGAAGTAAGAATGGTCCCTGTTCGCGGCGGAGTTTACAAGAAAAGCTCGCAGCAGTGGTAGAAACTCGCGATACGCGGCGCTTCGATCGCGCCACCCCTTTTTACTCTTATTCCGCTCGTTACGGCAGTTTGGACGTTAAGTAACAGTCCTGGGCGCCGCAACGGTACGATCCGACCATAACGCCGGTTGGCGGCGCGCAGTTGCAAGGAATTCCTGCAGGAACCCCGAGCGGACTCGCTATCGCTTCCGGATCGGGGCAGATAGCGGGGAAGCAATGGAATCGCTGGTTCATTAATTACAAATCGCATTATGAAACTCGGTAGCGCGGAATCTCTAGTTGTTCGCGCCGGGAAAGGAGATAATGAACGTTCCGATGCGATGGGGGGCTTTTTACTCGCGGCGCGGCAACGATCGAGTAATGCGAGTTGTCTTCGGGCTCGATCGTTACCGCGGTTCCTGCTCAACCTTTATCGGGAGCACGGGTAAATCGCGAGAAAAAGCGCGATTTCGCGCGTGCAAGAATTCCACCGCGAAGACGAACACAGCGGTGAAACAGGGTTGTGGTCTTAGCCTCACGCTTCTCAGGGACCGATATTCGCTATCGGGGTGAACTCGCACGGCTACGCGGATAAATCCGCGGCGATGTGCAGTTTCAGCGGGCGAGGTAAGGTTTAATAAAAAGCGTTCCATCATCGCTATCCATCATGTGGACGCGCTCGCAAGCCGACGGAATCACGTTCGCTGGTGGAAGAGGGCGCGTTGCGGGGCGGTAGGCGTTTAACGTCCACTCCCGTAAACCGAGAACATCCCGTTGAAACTCTTAACCATTCGCGATTAATCGTTTCGCGCGTAAACGCGTGCCGGCATTAACGCGATCGTAAAAACGTCGATGCAGCGAGTGCCAGGTGGCAGCGCTCGGGGGGCGCATCTGGCCTGTCCCGGATGGGGCCGCTCGTCGATAATTTATCCCGCGCAGTTAACAAGTGCGGCTAATAAAATTAACGCGCCTAATCGTGTCTCTTAAACACGGTCAACGTGCGTAAATAATCCGCAGCCCGGGAGGCGCGCGAACGCGCGAGGCCGAATACGCGAGGAAATAAGAAAAACGCGTGGGCAGGCTCGGAATAATTATCCACGGATTCTCAAGGAATATCTTGCAAAGAATCGCGGTTATTTTCTCGAAACGTGTAGCGGCAACCAGTTTCGCCATCGGCGTTGCCGGTGATTATCGGTTTTTCTATTACGAACCACGTATTAGCCTGATCATCTTCGATCCGCTTTTTATCGATTCGCGATGCCCGAGCGTACGACCGTAATGCGCACGGTCGAACATGGAATATGATAATATAGAAAGTTATGGCGGCATTAGCATAGTCGCGCGACGTTTTCCACTGTACACACACGCGCTCGCGCTCGCGCGGCCTCGACAGAGACTCGGCTCGTGCCTTCGTTATCTATGCTGACCACATGCCGCGTAATCTTCTTCATTATATCTGCTTGCCTGTTTTACATTTGCATTAAACGAAAATGTTTGCGTACGCGCGTCCCGCCGCGCGATAACGTCGGGACTCGTGCTGACTGCCGCCCCCTCGAGCTCTATCCGCACGCCTCGTTCCCTCCGCCCCGGCGGAATCAGCCGCGGTTAAATCGGCGAACGAACGAGTCCGAGGAGGCTGCAGTTTTCTCCTCGTTGCCGGTCGTTTGCCCCGACTCGCAAGATTTCATTGCGCAAGGAGTGGCTCTGCTTTTTATCCTTAGCCCCTCGTCGCGGCAGACTCTTTTCCAAACCACGCGTGGGAGCAGTTCCGCGTTCGTTTGTTTGGGGTTTAAGATTTGCCTTTTTACGATGATGGCAAGTCTGCGCCGCGTGGACTTCGCTGACGCGCGATTTTTAAACCCGCGCCATCGTCGTTGGCTCTCGATTAGGGTTTTTCTCGGTAATCGGTGGAGCTAGTCGAGATGATTTCGAATTTTACGTTACTCGAATCTTCTTCGCGAATTATTTTCTCTGGCTGTTAAAGGGGTCAAAGATTCTCACCCACGATCTCGCTAAAACGGTCCCATTGTTTGCGCAACAAAAGATCCAGAGCATTTTTATCGTCCGCATCGGCCGCGAGCGCGAAGACTCGCGGCCGGAAACCGGAGATGGCCACGCCATCGTGGAATTTTCGGTGGGCTGCCGCGAACTGGGAAATTCCAGCAACGGCAATTAACGGGAGCACTTTAGCGTGTACCTCGTGGTCGTGGGCAGACAAAGGGAAGGATTCGTTGATGGAGGCACGCGAGAGCAGTCGCCACCCCAGACTCTCTCGCCTGGCAAACATTGTTGCGCCGAGTTTCGAGAGGACGCGTCTGCTTGTCCGCCGGAAATCTCGGCGAACGAGCGCTCGCGTTCTTTCTTTTCCGCGTCGCTTTCCGCGAATTCGAGCATGCTCGTTCCACTGCGTTTTGCATCATCGATCTTCGTCTTATCCCGGCCAGGCGAGCACCGGAATCGAAGGCGTCGGTCCCCCCTGATGGACGTTTCAATTTTCCAGCCGAGTTTATTCGACCGATCTATCCCGGTGATCGCGAGCTCGTAAGAGCGATCGAGCGAAATCGACCCCGAGGATTTGTTCAAATACATCACCGCGGTCCTTTATCATTCCCACGTTCGATCGTCGCGATGATTCCGCGCGCGAGAGAAGAAGAGGGAGACGCGCAGGACGGACGCGGCTGCGAGGAGTTCGTTTCTTAGGGAAAGAACGCACAGAGAGGATGCATCCTCGCGAAGAAAAAGAGAAATATCGAATCGTATCAGCTAAAAGCTATCCCCTTCCCTCCATCTCTTAATTTACCCGCTATATTTTCCCAACGAACCGCGTCAGCGTCCCGCCCTTCTAGACGTTTTTCCATCTCCCTAAGTACGAAACGATCCCTGAAAGAAAGCCGGGTCTGCGCGCGGGGCTATGCATTTCCATCCGTGTCTCCGTGTCGTCTCTTGTATTCGCGGCGCATCGTTAAACGTTGTCCTCCGTTAAACATCCTTCCTTATTTACGCCGGACAATGCTATTATTTACGCGGATCCGTGTAACTCGCCTCGACGCGACGAAGACGAAAGAATTCGCGTCTTGTCAAGCCAACCGTCCAAGCATCGAACTCCGATGCGGTTTCTTTGCCGATTTTCTCTCTTGCCAAACAGGTTCTCCGTACGTCCGGTCCCGTTATACTTTTACGGAGTCGTCGTAAATCCTCGGCAAACGTCGAAGATAGCCTTTGCGAGGAGTTCGTTTCTTAAGGAAAGAACGCACAGAGAGGAGGCATCCTCGCGAGGAAAAAGAGAAATATCGAATCGTATCAGCTAAAAGCTATCCCCTTCCCTCCATCTCTTAATTTACCCGCTATATTTTCCCAACGAACCGCGTCAGCGTCCCGCCCTTCTAGACGTTTTTCCATCTCCCTAAGTACGAAACGATCCCTGAAAGAAAGCCGGGTCTGCGCGCGGGGCTATGCATTTCCATCCGTGTCTCCGTGTCGTCTCTTGTATTCGCGGCGCATCGTTAAACGTTGTCCTCCGTTAAACATCCTTCCTTATTTACGCCGGACAATGCTATTATTTACGCGGATCCGTGTAACTCGCCTCGACGCGACGAAGACGAAAGAATTCGCGTCTTGTCAAGCCAACCGTCCAAGCATCGAACTCCGATGCGGTTTCTTTGCCGATTTTCTCTCTTGCCAAACAGGTTCTCCGTACGTCCGGTCCCGTTATACTTTTACGGAGTCGTCGTAAATCCTCGGCAAACGTCGAAGATAGCCTTTCAATAATGCAGTTGTTCGTTTTTGCTCGCTACCGGGTCGCAGCTCCTGGCCCCGTTTCGCCGTCGGATTAGCCGGACCCGGCGTTATTTCGGTTGATCGATGCAACGCACCTGCGTACCTCTGATTTATACCCACGGCTGCCGGTTCGTTTTAATCTCCCTTCGCCGCTGGAACCGCCGTGACATTTGTAATCCGAGAAAATCGGCCGGTGCCTACTCGCCGGAGCGACCGGACGTTTAATACCGGCGTCCTTCGTTGATTTGTCAAAGCCGAGAGGGGGTGGCCTTCGGTGGGTTTTCTTAAGCGATTACCTTCTGGCCGAGGGTAATAACGGTGAAAAATGGCGGCCGTCCACGGCGGTTATGTAAAAGCACCGGGCTTGATAGATCAACAGGATGACGCGAAGAACGCGAAATAACAAGCGCCATTTCTCTTCGTTCTTGCTTGTTGCTCTCCTCCTCGTGTCTTTCTTTTTTTTTCCCCCCCTCCGTTTTCCTCCCCGCCATTTTCCTTTTTCGACGAGATAGAATATCGTCCGCGGACACGCGTGCGTCTTCCGAAGCCGCGGTATCGTGCTTGCGTAACGTCATGAATCATGAATGTCGCTCGCGTTGCTTCCAGATGCATACGCTTGTTACGTGTTCCGCCGTTCGCCGGCGGGCCCACTAGCCAGGGCCGAAAGCCCAGGCAGATCCAGTTAACGATTAAAGAAACTCCGCTCCTGGCTCCGGAACGAGCTTGGACTTAATTTACGATTCGCGTGGCGACGCGTACTCCTATTCGGGGTTAAGCTGCTCGAGCAAGTGCAGAAGTGGCTTTTGAAATATCGCCGATTGCTTCCGTTGCGCCGCAAAACGTATATTTTATTATCGGATCGGGGACGAAGCGGCGAAACGAGCACGGCTTCGCGATCGCGCGTGTACGATAGGTATTACTCGAGGATCAACGAACCGTGTACGCGAGTCCTAGCGCAGGCTAATTAGGGTCGCGAGTTCAAAAATCGTACGCGATGTTTAACTCGGACTACACCGTGGATTACGCTCTGTTCCTACCATATTCAGCGACAATATCCATTCGCGGTTAAGCGAACGGAGCAACTCGAAGATTAACAATCACGGCGTAACTCGCAGGAACGACGGTTTCGCATCTCGATGCCTACGATGGCATCACGCGACTCGGAATTTCCTCGACACGGTAATCGCGCGATTCCCGTGAACTCTGTCCAAGGTCTCTTCCACCCACTCGAATTACCGGTTCTCTGTTTTTCCCTTATCGCGTACCATCCGTTCCACACGCTCGCCGGAAGCTGCGTTGCGGAGGACTCCGAGAGCAGAAAGTATTCGCGATAACCGGCTGCTTACGAATTAGTCGCTCGTCGTTCTCGGTCGTCCATCATTCTCCGGTCGCCGCGTTTCCAGCTAAGGCTCCATCGCGATCCATCAAGTCGCAGTTCTTCCATCTGCCTTTCGAACAGCGATTCGCTTTCAGGCACCCGCGCGGTTATTAATAATTTTCGCGCCACTTCCAGCGTAACAGAGAGCCAAGCAACAACCTCCTCCATGACCGTTCACGGTTACCTAAAGACACGTCCAACGATGCCGGATAATACTTAACGATCGGGTACGCCGTCTCGGGTGTAGCCGAGGGCGGTCGTTGAAATTGTAGATTCCATCCCGAGGAGTAGGCGGCCGTCGGTTCCGCGAGCGTTTCGTACCCGTGAGAACGCGACGGGGAACGTTGGTTGTTGGTGGTAAGAACCGATCGCGAAATCGCGACGTGGCCGGGTAACGAGCACGGTGGTGGCCCCTTTGTTCGTCGACGATGCGTCGCGACGCGTCGCTGGCTGGCTGAGAGACAATAGGGCTCGCGGACCGGGGAAATGATCGGTAACGACGAGACGAAGAGACGCGGGAAAGTTGGTCGACGGGGATGATGGCGAACGAAGGAAATTGAATGGCTCGTGTGCGGAGGTAATCGAATTCTGCGAGCGTCGCGAACCAGGCCGGTCGTTCGCCGCGATTAACGCGGAATCGTGGGAGGACAGGGCGAACGCGATCGTGAATTACGACGGCGAACAATAGGGCGCGTGACGCGCGACGTTAAGTCGCCTGTAACTCGCGTTAATCGCGGCACGGTCGGTCGTATTAAAATTCTAAATCGGGCACCGCGTCGCCGCCCGTCAATTTAACCTCTGCACGGAGTTCGGCAACTTGATTTAAAAGTTCCCGATTCCGGCCGCGTCCGACGCGCCCCCTCGTCCTCGTCCCCGTCAAACTTCTCGTGTCTTGCGCGTAATTTTTAATAAAGTCGAAATACGTCGCGATTACCCCTCGGCTGTGCCACCCGTCCGGGAAGATGGCTTTTTAATTATGCCTCGATTTATTCTTCGATAATGTATCCATGCAGCAAATTGAACGGCTCCTTCGACCGGCTCCGTTCAGAGTCTGTGAAGGGGGGTCCGATTAAATTTCTTTTTACTGCGAGTAACGAATATCGTAATTCATCCGACTCGTTTGTCGGGGAAAATTATAATTACTCGTTCGAACCAGAATGGGAAACCTAAATCGCCTTCGAATAACTACCAAGTATGCCGAAGTGTTTTCCTAGAATTTTATTTCAATTATCAGTTTTGTTCTCGTTTAATTCTCGAGAGGAGAATTGAAAGTAATTCGCGAGTGCTTGAGTCGATGAAGAGGTCCGATTAAATCTCTTTCTATCGTAGATGAAGAATATCGTGTGCCTGAGAAAATTATAATTACTCGTTCAACTTAGAATCCTAAACCTATATCGTATTCGAAATACTGCCAAGTATTCCTGTATAATTGTTTTCCTAGAATTTTATTTCAATTATCAATTTTGTTCTTGTTTAATTCTCGAGTGGTTGAGTCAATGAAGAGGTCCGATTAAGTCTCTTTCTACTGTAGATGAAGAATATCGTGTGCCTGAGAAAATTATAATTACTCGTTCAACTTAGAATCCTAAACCTAAATCGTATTGGAAATACTGCCAAGTATTCCTGTATAAGTGTCTTCCTAGAATTTTATTTGAATTATCAATTTTGTTCTTGTTTAATTCTCGAGTGGTTGTGTCGATAAAGGAGTCCGATTAAGTCTCTTTCTACTGTAGATGAAGAATATCGTGTGCCTGAGAAAATTATAATTACTCGTTCAACTTAGAATCCTAAACCTAAATCATATACGAAAAACTACCAAGTGTTCCTGTATAATTGTTTTCCTAGAATTTTATTTCAATTATCAATTTTGTTCTTGTTTAATTCTCGAGTGGTCGAGTCGATAAAGGGGTCCGATTAAGTCTCTTTCTACTGTAGGTGAAGAATATCCTGTGCCTGAGAAAATTATAGTTACTCGTTCAACTTAAAATCCTAAACCTAAATCATATACGAAAAACTACCAAGTGTTCCTGTATAATTGTTTTCCTAGAATTTTATTTCAATTATCAATTTTGTTCTTGTTTAATTCTCGAGTGGTCGAGTCGATAAAGGGGTCCGATTAAGTCTCTTTCTACTGTAGGTGAAGAATATCGTAATTGATCCGACTCTTGTGCCTGAGAAAATTATAATTAATCGTTCGAACTAGAATCCTAAACCTAAGTCGTCTTCGAATAACTGCCAAATGTTCCTGTATAATTGTTTTCCTAGAATTTTATTTTAATTATCAATTTTGTTCTTCTTTAATTCTCGAGAGGAGAATTAAAAGTAATTCGCGAGTAGAAACGAACCGCGATATTTACCTTCGATTTTCTGGCAAATCCTTCACCGTCGAAACGATACCATCATCCTCCTCGTAAATCCTGCTAATCCAACACTCGCGCGAAACAAACCGAAAGCTCGATCGTAGCAGGAAAAAGAGCAGTCGAACAGCGAGCCAGCCTCTCTCTCTGCGCGAGCGGAGCCGAGCTCGACCGCGGTCGAAAAGTCGAAAGACCGCAGCGATCGTGCGGCCATAGGGGTGACAGGGTTGACTAACTCCGACCACGGACATCAACACCTCGCCTGGTATCCCCTGTTGATCGACAGATACGTCGGCCGCGAGGGTCGCTGGCCAGTTAGCGGACGGCCACAATGTAATCATTTGCGGTGTCGGAATGGACGCCACCCTCCCTCCCCTCTCCTTCCCTCTCAACCCTTCGATCGAGAGCTCGATGCAGTCGCCTCTTGGCGTTGCCAAACCCTCCCTCCAGGCTTACCCCGCCAACCCTCCAGCTCGACTATCCGAACCGGCTGTTAATAGGGATTGAGATCCTCTCGAAGCGGCCGCCTGAAGCGCATGCGGTCGCTTGCACTTCCAACCGATACGCGTCCACTCCGCGTTTGCAATTATGCGACCAGAAATTGCCAACGGCGATGAATCCTCGATGGCTGACGAGTCGCGACCGAACAAAGTCGTACGAGCAGTCGAATCATTCGTGGACGTTGCACTATTCCGAATGTCTTTTCGCGTTTCCAACGCGTTCCCAACTGACACAGGGTACCGGTAGGATTTTTAAAGAGGTGCGACGATCGGCCAGTCGATTCGTCGACTCCACTGGGAATGTACTCGATACCGCGGAATACCGTGGCAAGTTTTAGTTCGGCAGGGGATAATTCGTAACCGTACTCGAGCAGCCAGGATTCCGGTGATCGGAACGCGGTGGAATATAGTTTGCCATTGTATGCTTAATCTAGGTCGTTAACGCCGCGTTTCTGAGCCATCGAGCCCGCAGAATGTATCGCTAATTACGAACTCCTGCAGCAAATTATGAACTCTCGGTAAATACACTCGCCAGAATCCCGTTTCGCCCTCGATACTCTCGAAATAAATTAATTCGCTCGTAACTCTTTCGACGGCGCAGCACGCGGGCCACGGTGGAACGGGCTCAAACAAAGCTCGAGGGTCACTTGAAACTCCACGTGCGAGCGAAGTTAAGCTGCTACGAGTGCTCGTGTATTTTCTCCGGGCTCGCTGTGTTTAAGGGCAGTCGACGATTCAATTTAGAAATCTATCTCGATACGGAGGAGTATCCCACCCCCGGCCCCCCGGCGTCGCTTGCTCCACATATTTTTCGCTACATTATTCGCAAACTACCCGCCATCCACTCACGAGCGAATAAGTTTGTCAACGTACCCCGGGAAAAGCTGCGAACCTTCTTCCACCCTGGAGCAATTTCCAACGAAAGCAACCCCTTTAACGAACCACCCCCAGCCGTTTCCCCTGATCCTGTATCGAGCCATAGACACGGATCTCCTACAAATTACGTCCCGTATACTCACAGTCGCGGATATCAGCGATGATTGATGCTCCGTGGACGGGAGGGTGGTTCGTGTTTGCTCGAAGCTTACGCGCGCGCGGTCGCGTTTATGGTCGTTTGCGTCGCGCGAGCCGATAGCAGGGCAGGTAACACGGATGCAACGATGCAGTCGCAATTATGCACCGAGGAATTGCACTTGCCCGCGGCGATGCATCATCGAGATCGGCCTGACGGGAACTACAGCCGGAGAAATGTTGAGATAATAGTATTGATAAATCGAGAATCGATGGAGCTTTATATCGGCGCCGACGTTGGCGCAGGACTCCATGGCGTGTTCATTACCCGGAAACGGAGGTTGCCGTCGCGATTGATCGCGAGCAGCGATTAACGACGAGGGAAGAACGATGTCGGAATCGCGCGTGAATTTCGCGTTCGCTTAACGTGGCAATGAATTTCCCATGACATTGACGACCCATGGTTCTTCCTCTCTGTCTCGCTCGCGCGCCCCCCTCGCGTCTCTCCCCGGTCTACCCCCGTGATGCAGGCTCCGTATGAAATTTATTGAAACGCACCGCACTCGAACCAAGTGCCGCGGCTCGCAATTTCGTTAGCAATTTTAATTGCGCTGTTTACAGCGCAACGTTAATGCCATTATCGTCCGTACCGCCGGGAACAATATTGCCGGCGATTAATCGGGGACGCGCGTCGCCCGCCTGGAATATTATTTACATATTCGGTGTTCCTTTATAGGATTTAGGGCTCGAACAGAAGGGACGCTCGGTTTAATTGCAATTTAGAATAAATGACTAGCTGAAATATTGCGACGGGTATTTTAAATCGTCTATATCACAGGGAGAAATTGGCCTCCTCGCGATGGGACGTGACTCGCTCTGTTTCCAGCTTCGTTTAAAGAGTTTTCTTGCTATTTAGAGAGCAAACCGAATGGACTCTGCAAATGGCGGCCATTAAACGAAAAAGAGGGATATCAGATATTGGATAAGCAATTCGTCGATTGGGTAAAATTGGAATACTCGTGGCTAGAGTTTATTCGACGCTCTCGACGTGGACACCGACCTGTTTGCATAATCACATATTTTTTGTTTATACGATTGCGCGCTGTGTAATAGGTGACTATAAATCCCGGCTTAATTGCTAGTTTCGCGTCACGATCAACTATCGGGATTCTTTTAACGCGTCGATCGATGTGCCTTCGGTATCTGGTACAACTACGGCGTTTTCAGCGCGTGATATAGCGCGCGGAGCGAATCGTGTAATTGCAAATTTTATTCACACGAATCACTACTACCGTGTCGATCGATTTCCCCTTTATTTCGGACAAGACTCGATACGTAAGACCCGTCACAGAGACACGCTTCATCGACCTTCGCGATGTACCGTTATCTCTCGAATGTTTATGCAAATTTGCCTGTAGCAGCCCCCGTTTGAAGAGCAGAATTTAATATTCGCGCCTTTATGGCGGTTTAATCTCTCGCGAGCTCGCCAACTCCGACTTCCGTCGACTAGAATCTGTTTACCGAGCTTTCGAATCGTCGCTTAGAAACCCGGGGCATTCTCATTTCGAGTCGTCGCGAAATTTACGTCCTCGCTCCATTTTATCACGGTGTCTTAAATTTACAGCCTTCGATCCGTAGATTACGATTCCTCGAGTGCCCCTCGCGCGCGGAACTCGACCCTCGTGGCCCCTCGAGGAATTTTTATTTCGAAATTCCACGATCAAAGCGACCTTCGATTCGCCGATATTTCACCCCTCGATCCCTCGTGGCGCGGCGGACAGTCGTTGCTTTTTACGATATCCTCGGCGCGGAAGCCGCGCAGCGTCCTCGAAACGAGCCGGGACCCCATTTTGGCGCCGGGCCAAGGATCATCCCTGGCATTGGTCATCTTCGCTAATAGCCGAAGCTCTTTAGGGTCATCCGGACAACGAAACTTTCTCCGCTCTCGCCGCGGCTTTAATTGCGTTCCTGCGGCATCGCCGCAGATTTATCGCGGTTTTTATGCCCCATCCAGAGTTTCATACTCCGTGCTTTAACCGTATAATCCTGATACCTTCGAGTGCAACCTATCCTCCGCGGTCTAACGCAGCGTTTCACGACGTTTCGCCACGCCGATAGATTATTCTTCCTCGGATATTCCCATTCCAAGACGTCCGCGTTTCGTCGTAACGTTCCTCTCGAATTCGAGATATAAAATCCGACAGGGGTAGGGGGAGGGGGCGAGTCTATTGTTTCAAGAACTAACTGGTACCGTTTAGAGAAGCTGCCGTGGAGTCGAGCTTCTAAGCAAACAGCGGAAAACCAGATTCCAGCTAGAATACACATCCGCGGAACTGTGTCGCCGATAGTTTCCGTCGTCCACCAAATATTTGATCTCGCGTGGCCACGGAGGAACACGCACTGGAACGGAAGCGGGTGAAGAAAATTCTGGACGGAAGTTCCGAAGGGCCCTAGTTCACGCGCGAGTCTCACGGGTGATTTGAATATTCCGTCCTCGACCTCGTCGATATCTTCGAAGGCCGAAATTATTCCCTTTGACGTGGGCTGCTTCGCGTGCACTCGGATCGATTCTTTTTCCATTTGAAAATTCGTAACTATCTCTTTATCTCCCTCTATGTTGCTATCTTTATTCTCCTCTGTCTGCGCGATTGTTTCGTTGATTTTCCGGCAGAGGTTGTCGCGCGAAGCTCGCACGAGATTGTCCACATTTTTGGCCGGCGAAATGGACGATAATTGAAACGTCTGGACGCCGGCAGGAGCGGCTATCTTTGTGGGCGAAGCGAGGGGGACGGTGGCGATGATGGAAACGAAAGACTGCGTCGTGAGGGGTGCACAGTAAAGGAATTACAGCGGCTGGCTGGCAATTATAGCGTAATTATGTAACGTTGTTATACGCGACGCGCTGACAGGGCGAAATTAGAAAATTATAATCTAATACGACCGCATCGTCGGGGTCGGTAAATCGGTTTCGTCTCACCGGTTCGTTCGAGTCCGCGGGCCCGTGGGGGTGAAAGGAAAAATTTAAGGCGAGCTGCCCTTATCGCCTCTCGCGTTTCACGGACGAAAATGACGGGGACGAGAAATGGGAAGCGAAGTGACGTTTAATCGGTAGCCACGGGCTTCTCGCGTTTTCGACAGTGTTTCTAAAAATTATACCGGCTAGTAATGGGAACACGTAACGTTCCAGCGGGATGATGTTTTCTTTAATCTCCTAACTACCGGCGACAAGTGGAAAATGGGTGCTCGACGTAGGTGACGTTTAGAGAAGAAAGTGCCCGTTTAAAAGCTGGCACGTGGTGAAAAACTTGGTAACACGTGAGCTCTTCGAGTTTCTGGCTTTTAACCTTTCAGCCTTTCCAGCTATTGATCTTGTACCTTGAACTTTCGAGCTTTCAAGCTCGCAAGGATTGTCCCCGATTTTCGAGCTTACCGCCGTTTCAGCCTTAATCTTCGAGCTACTCGCTTTTTGATCTTGAAATAATCCCTTACAGGAAGGGCCCTAGCTCAACGGTATTAAATTGTTATTTCGTCTACAAATTCTCCAACAATGTGACGGCGAACGACACCGTCGGACGTTTATTTTGGACTTACCGTGGACATCGCGGTACACCAAAATTTGAAATTAATAGTATCGAGTCTGGGTACGGTTCTTCGCGTTGCAATTAAAATTCGCGTATACCAATTTCTACTCTTGACCTATTTATGAATTACTTCTTACTTCCTTCTAATTCTCGCTTTCGATTTATTTCCTGTGACATATTTCCTATGAGTGTCGAAATAGCTGGCCACGTTCTATCATTTGACCAACTACCCGACGTGGACGTCTATCCAGAGGCCGCTAGAGTACACTCTCCAAAGTCACTCCTACCGAGGACCTGACGACCATTTCTGGGACTATTTCGTTCTATTCCCAGATACTCGAACAGTGTCCATTCCGGATTAGCGATAGAAAATAATTTATCACCACCCGTAGACATCCCTTCGGCGAGAGCACTTGCCGCGAAGCACTTTGCCGTGATGAGATAGGGACTCGTAGAAATTTTCCTACTCGGGAAAACAATACCTACCATCCGGGAAGAATTTCTAACAGTAAGAGTCCTCGATCTACCAAGAAAGAAATATAATAATACTTGCAGAAAGGAGAAACAACGGCGCGAATAACAAAAGAGGAGTAGAACAATAGAGAGAGCAGCATTGAAACGTCGAAAGAGAATTATAAGCTTAAATAACAGACAAAAATCTGCAAACTCTCTTTCCCCGTAATCATCGCTTACGCATTCCTCGCATCGTAACCCTGAAACGGGCCGTGTCACCGTGGTTTATCGTAAATTTCCTTTCATTGCGGAATTGAATAGCGGCATTTGCGCCGAAACGATGGCCGAAATCAAAGACAGGACAGGAACAATCGCTGGGAACTCGGGGAGTCTGCGAGCAAGATATTAAACGCTAAGTATCCGACGCGATAGCTTTTCTTCAAACTTGCCAGAACGGCAAGGGTTGGAGAGGGTAGTAGGGTGCCTCTCGCGGAAAGTTTAATGAATCTGCGGGTCGGTCGGGCGTTAATTAAAAGCCTTTTTCCGAAATGGATTGCACGTTATCGCAATGAATGATTGTACACGTTGATTGTTCGGGGGTCCTCCGCGGGTCTGGTCCCGGCGTCGTGATAGCGGCGGTATAAGACAAGCAGGTTGAAGGGAGCCGTAGTCGGAGCCGTAATTAATTAAGTGTACGAGAGCCTTGTGCTCGAAAATGTTACAGCGGGCTCAAAGCTTGACGTTATTGCGCCGCAAAATGGATCGGTGAAAAGAGAGCAACGATATGATGGATGGCGATCGTATCGAAGAGATTCTCCGAGCGTTTCTACCCTTTTTATCTTTATTTACACAGGTCTTCGATTCCGTGCCGCTTCGTTTCTTTTTTCTACCCTCTTTCAATCTATCCGGCCGTGTATGAAGCGTATAAAGAGCACGGCACGAAATCTTTTCAACGCTTCGATCCCCCTTTCATCTAGCCTCGCGTAATGAGCCGAGCAAAGTTTTTCCACCGATACCCCCGGTTCTACCCTTTCCGAACGACGTTGATTCTTCCCGTCGGTAACGAAGGGATCTTCGCGTTTTGTCTTTCGCGCGTCGAAAAGACGCAGCTTCCGACTTTTCCGATTCTTACGACAGCTCCCTTTGCTCCTTTCTTTTCACGGCATTCTCGAAAATCCTCGCACGTTAACGGTCAACGAATCGTCAACGGATTATTCGCGGTTATAATGACCGGTATCTTGATCATCGTCGGGGGTTAACCGGCGCGCAGTTTTCGAGTGTTAACGTTATTAGCGCGGATGAAGCGTGGGCGGCGTTGATGGCCGGCTAAGCGAGTAAAAAGCTTGCACAGAGGATTACGTAAACTCGGTCGCGTTTCTCTGACGGCGCAGGGATCAGAGATTCAATCTTGCCAGGAACTCCGACGCCGCGGCTTCTCCCGCGGTTATTCTATTTCAGTCTCCCAGGATCGGAACACGAAACACCGTTGCAAGCTAATTACGAGCGTAATGAAGAGTATGAATACAAATTAAAACTTGCGCGCGACCGTTCCGCCTCGCCTGCTTTACACAAAAGCCCGCTATCTCGCGCGGACGCGCGGCCGGAATTATAAAAATGCTCGCGCGCAGGCGAGAGGATCGATAGCTAAACAGACAACGGCGTTGTTGTTTAATCGTGCAACGGATAACAGTTGATGCCGGCGTGAATCGATGTTTATCGCGTCGCTTCGTTCCGTGCGGGATAAAAAGGGCGTGATTGACGTATAATAGGTACGGCGTTGGATCAGTGTCTGACCAACGAGTGACTTATACCACTGCGACGTGATCGCAGGCTCGAGCAACGACGTTATTACCGCTATTTGTCAAAAATCAAACACCGCGTCCTTTATTATCCTCTACTCTATGCGATATTCGTTAAAATACTGTCGAAATTTTTTATCGCAAATGGTAGCAACTCGGGAGATTAATCGAGCTAATCTATCGCAAGGCAGTGGCCAATATATACGTCGATGGGACACGTCGCACAAAGCAGTGCTTTAAACTAGAGAATTCGAAGGCGAATTTTATACCGGGAACAAAAAGACAATCGCAGACGGAACTGACCCCGGAATCGTTGACACGTTCGTATCGGAATTCAGCCTAATCGCGCGCGGTTTTCGCGCCGGAAATCAAACGCACTTGGCACTAACCCGACAAGCCGATCCATCAATCCGAAACCGCGTAACAATTCAATTAACCGTGGCCAAAGCTATCGCCGCTAATTATAATTCCCCATAAATCCGGCGTTCGACCGCGACATTCCCCGTGCGATATTTATCGACCCTCGCGGATCGGTCGTTCACCCTGGCAGCGCTCGCGGGGATGAAACGATACCTTTCGAGCACCCTGTGCGCGCGGGGTACGTCTCGCAGCGTGCTGCTGACGAGAAGTGTGCCGTGCCACTGAGCGACGCCGATAAATATTCATGTGCACCAGTCATGCCTCGCACACAGCTATCTTTCCCGCTCCCAACACGCTGCATCCGAGTTTACTTACTCGAGGCGTCTGGAAACAGGGACAAGGTGGCTGAATACGTGACGAGGAGCCGACACATTTCTCGGTTATGGTGGCCGCCGGTGCTGATGCACCCCCATGCGTCTAATACTCTGCTGATTCCGCGCCCATCGTGACGGATGCGTCCAATGCTTGTGCGTACACCAGCGCGGCACTGTCCTGATTGCACGGGTCAGGAATCGTTGGGACGAAACGACGGATCAATCGCCTGTTCCTGGAGAATCGCGAATTAAGAGAGCGACGAGGATAATTCGCGCAGTCGGGGAAAATAGAGGGTGCTCGGGAGCACTCGCGAGTCGAATTTGACGCAATTCGCAGATTCTACGCGAACTGCAGTTAACTCGGATAGGGGATGGAAATGTTAAATGTTGCACGGTGGATGGTGCGCGGGGTTGAGAAGCGGCGAATAGCTTATGATTGTTACTCGTGAGTCTGGGCGAAGTTGGAATGGTTGGAATAGGTGGCGTTACGCCTCTTTTCGAATTATTAAGCCGAAAGCGTAGCGAACTTGTTCGCGCGAAATATCGCGTATGATTACCCGCAACCGGGGGTTGGAAGCAGAGGGGACGAAAGGTTGGACAAATTGCGGGAAGTTTTGGAAAAATAGGTCGTCGTGGATTCGAATCTTAAGCTGGATGTGTTCCTCGTTGTGCAGCGGCATGAAATTTGCCAGAGGAGGCGGGGTACGGGGAATCTACCGTGATTCCGCGGAGTCGCTCGTCCGTTTCTCTGCTGTAAATAAAGGGGAAAAAGGGAACGCGGAGATACCGCGAAAATAAGCCGCGATGCCGGGGAAAGAAGCTCGGGGCCGATGCCAAGGGGACGGCGAACTAACACGGTGGCTCTGTCGTTACGACGGAAAGTTCCACTTACGTACATCGCGGCGGGCGAAATGAAATTCGCGCGAACTTGGTCCCGGCCTCTCCGCTGGAAAATGAAAACGTTCCGGGAAAGTGATAAATCGTAGCGCGAGTAAGTGGCGTTAAATCTGCCCCGGCCAAAAAATCTGCACCAACTGCCGGCCGACTTCTTTTCCCGTTTCTTCGGAACATCCTAGCGATATTAGGACACCGAGATGCAAGCGTAAATTCGAAATCAGGCTGCTTGTTGTTCGTTCAAAGTTGCCTGGTAAATTCCAGACTCCGAGTAAAAATCGAACAATTTACCGCGTCGCAATGCGTCGCTCGTGTAAATTGAGATAAAAAGAAGCGACAGGAAACGGTATTTCATCGATGAAAGCCATTGAAAATCTTTCCCTGGTGCACTTGGAAATTTGAAAAAATTGAAATTAAAGGATCAAAAGATTAAATGGACACCGGATGACGTGCAACGCGATCGATCGATCATCGAGCGAGAAGGAGGGTACGAAAGAGGCCACCGGTTGGCTCTGTGAAGCAGAGAGAAGAAAGGGGGTTGAAAGGGAGTTAGAGGGGGGACGGAAGGGGGTAGAGAGGGTGGAACGGAAGAGGCATATTTGATGCGCGTTTACAGGGGTCACGTAGGCGAGCGGTGGGCGAGCTGGTCGGCGCGGAAAACGCACAAACACTCGCGGATGCTGACAGGCACGTCGGCTTTTACGCGGCGCTCGGGCTCAATTGAATTCCGCGCTGCCCCGGTGCAGCCCGTTTTAGCCACTATTTATTCTGTTCGAGTACACGGTAATGCGATCGAGGCCTATTACCGCCGCGGATTTTCATTTATTTGCAAACTGTCCGACTGAAAAACGGATCGAGAACTATCGCTTCATGGCCGATTCGTTTTCAGCTGCTTTCCGAAACGGGTCAACGAAATGCGCGCGTACGCCTGCACACAATGGCTCATAAGTATCGCGACGTTTCCACGAATTTACGCCGGGCCAATTACGAATTAACGACCTTTGTAGAATCATCGAATAACCGGTTTAAATTACCTATGAAAAAATTAGCGAACGAGGTATACCAATTTCGCGTTTGGGCAAAATTACTTTCTCCACTTGTTTATAAAGTCTCCTATAAAATCGAGTTTTCGACAAAGTTCGATTATAATTCGTTCTCGAACAGTTAGTACTGCCGAAATAAGGTCCAATAGTAATATCGTAATGCGCGAAAATTTGCACAGTGGGACAAAACGGTTGGTATATTTTACCCGAATAAAAAGGAAACGCAACGTAGGTCGAAATTCGGATGGAAAAAGGTACTTGGAGCGCGAGGCAGGGGGACCAATTAACAAGGTAACGTTTCGAATTCGTGCAATCAATTTCACAAACGGTCCGTTCATTTTTTCCCCGGTCCCCGGAGCGTTAATACGGGAAATTCGTTTCGCGCGAATAATCGGCAGCGTTTTTCCAAGTGATCGCGTTAATAATAGTCTGCCTTGAACGAGCAACGCCCAACGGCAGGAATACGGGCGCACGTGCGCTGCATCGGGCGCGGGATTCGTTGAACAAACAGCGTCAGATCGTTGATTCGAGTTAGGCCGTTCCTCCGGAACATCAATGGGGCGTTAATTCGCCGACTGCTTCGCCGTGTACCGGCGTCACGTCGTTAACGTCGCTGTAGCGTGACGATTGTGCACGGAACAAGAACACGGCCGGATCACCCACCCGTTAATCGCTGTCAAATTTCAAAATTCCAACCCCTGCATCTCTGGCCCCGTAGTTCTGCACGGGGCACGATGGCCACTCGAGTTCCCTCGCGCGTCCATTCTTGATATTTCTTTCACCAGAGCTACTGCAACTTACTGAAAGCTAACCAGAACCTACGCGTGCATCGTAATCTCGGGAATACGAGAAAAATGGTATTGTAAAGTTGAGACGATCCCGTTGCGGTTTACCGTTCCCATTGTTATAAACTTGCCACGATACATCTGTTCCTACCGGCTAGATCGATCACCGGTCCGTTGTTGATGGATTCGAGTTCGGAGTGAGAGGAAAGAAAAATGCTGTCAGGGTTTAATGATCCATCGAGTCTTGCCGATTTTCTACTCTTAAACCCTTGCGCTGCGATTTAAACCATTCGTCTAGAAGATCGTGTGAGACTCGTGGTAAGGATATCGGGCGGAACAGGAGAATCACGGGCGAGAGACGTGGTTTGCTGATAGGTCCCGATGTACTCATCACGTGCGAGACTCGTGGTTAATTTTCGTCGATTTTCTTCGTCTCAATTGCGTGTTATTTTTCGTCATGTTCGCACAAAATGGTTCCATTCGTGACCTATGTCACTGTTAACTATGGTACGCGTTATTGGAATTCAAATGCTAGGATAAGACGTTAATTATGAAAGAAGTATTTGGTTGGGAAAACGCGTGATATTGACACGAAAATAACAGCGACAAAGTTAGAAATTCCATTGTAACTCCGTCCCATGGAATTTACTTGTCGCGCAAGTATTGGCCGCGGTCAGGAAAACGTTTTCGCCTGAAAGATTGCATCCCGGCACGCACGTAGACCCAAAAACCGAGAGCCGTTCGAACAACGTAACGCGTGTACGGTTCGCGCGCGACAAATCTTCGAATAAACGTTTACGACGAGGCTGAACGCTCGAACAGTGATATGGCTCGTCACTGGCTGGTAAACTCGAGCTGGTACATACCAGCACGCGGCTAGAAACGATCGTAATCCGGAAGTACGAAATCGTAACGCCACACACCGGTACCCGAATTTCGAACACGTCGGAAACGCCGGTATTGATCCGCCCTTTCTTACGCCTCTTATCGTTCCTTTCCCCTTATCAGCCCGCGACTCTTTTAATTTCTTCTCAGGACGACACGGCTTCTAATCCGTAGCCACTTGTTTTTCCCTTTTCCTCTTTTTTTCCTCCCCTTTTCTTCCCCTTTTCTTCCCCATTTCTTCCCTCTTCTCAAGCCCCCTCTAATTCGTTCCGCGTCGCACGTGTAACGCCAGACACGATCCCCTTGTCCTCCCCGCTTCTTCTAATTTCGCTAATGACCGTGACTGATGAGCAGAGACGCCTTTTAATTGGTACACATTCTCTTTTCCCTCGACAAAGACGCTTACGTGATTACAGTTGAACAACACGAGCACTCGGGGAATATACACGATCGCTACTTTGTCACCCAAAATTCACGTCCATTCTCGCAAAATTATACACAGCTCGAAGTAACATCCACGCGAAGATCACGCGAAGGCTATCTGTTTAGGGCAAAAAGTTTCGAGTAGAAACGCAGGAACAGCGGTTCTGTATCCCAGAAACACTGCCGGTTTTAATCAGATGGCCAGAAGAAACGAACCAGGTGATCAGGGTAAGAGGAAGATTGCTTCCTCCGGGATCTCGCAGCCGTTACCACGTTTCCAAGTTAAATTCACGGACCATCTAGCGACCATGAGCTCGCGAAGTTCGAAGGGGTCAGATATTTTCGAGACCCTCCGCGTTGTTAGGAGCCATCCTGCCTCTGGTTGGCTGCAAGCTACGCGTGGCCTCTGCGGTTATCTGGCGAAAATCCTTGCGCGCGGGACGCGACGTGATTTTTACGAGTCGCCGGATGAGATGGACGCGGGACGCTCGGGAAATTGACGAAATCGTAAAGGCTGTCGTTCCCGGGGCTCGTAAAACCGGGGATCCCGACGGTGTGTGGCAGTCGTTTGGCACCCCGGCGAAGAAAGTGTTGACCGTCGATCAGGATCATGAAGCTCGGTCTAATGGATCCTGCGAAGGAAAGAACAGGGAGAAAGGGGTAAAAAGAACACTCCGAAGGTATAGTCGCTGGAATCTTCCATCGATGGTAGATATACCTCGTTCGCCGTTTATTGGCCATCGTGATCACTCAGCGAGCCTTATTCTTGCGAATTTTATTCGCAAACGTACATTCGGGATAGACGAACGGACAAATGAATATCAGCACCCCTGGAATTGTAGAGGAGTTTATAGGAATCGCGTTCATCGATATCTGGTATTTCGGGTATGCTTTCGTGGGGCCCCACCCAAATATGGGTGTCGCTCTTCTCGTTCGAGTTAAGTAGGATTTTCAGGTGGATTTTTAAAAGAAATTTAATGGAATATGTTAGTGGTGGATGAAATATCAATAACAATAGGAACTTTATTTAATTGATCAAACACAAATATTAAATATAAATCTAATTAATTTTTGGCAATCACACGGTCATACCTATTTTACGCCTATTACGACTCAATTACAACTGACCTATGCCCAATCTTTCTGGTTTGTTCTTTCCACTTTCATACATTACACGAACATACACCAGTTACACAATTCACGCAACATCTCGATCCTTGCACGCATACTCATTTATCACGATAACCTGAATCCATTAGATATTGGCATCCCATACATACTTGTCCCACTCATCCCTTTCTTACAAACATCGCTCTTTTATTATATCAACACATATATATTCAAAACCTATGTTAACCATTACCACAGAATAAGCTCTGAAATATAAATATAGGATATACGACAGAAAAATATTAACCCTCTGCACTCGAGGGACGCCCTTCAGTCGCCATTAAATAAAATTTCGAAGATCGTTATTAATTAATATGTCAAGTTTAAGATAATGTAACGATATGAAAGGTGTCGAAATCAAATAATTCTACGTATTAATTATTATACGATTTCTTATTTACCACTCAAAAAATATCGTCATTTGTATAGCAGAAAATCTTTGAACCCCTACTCTTCTTTAGTCAAAAAATGGTCGAGTGCAAAGGGTTAAAAATATGCACGTTATGCTATACTTTTTATTAATTTATATTTAGGATAAAATATTATGTCGCATTATTCAAATATTGAACAGTCTAAACACGTTTCAAGTGATTTTGGATAATTGGAACAATAGGTCGTAATTCTTTTTACATTTTTCGTAATTATCTGTCAATATGTTCATGAATGGTATAATTTTTCCAAATCTGCTACTCTGTTGCAAAATACAAATTTGCTAATACTAATTCAAAACGATTACTGGACATTCTGCTACACGGAAATGGAAATTTCTAAATAGGATCCGTTGATCAACATCTAACGTGTCTGTACTAGACCCATCCAAATCATCGGTCCCATAACGTTCTGGTGCTCAGACAGTTGGATTTGGGAAACTCAGCCGAATCGTGCTAGGCGACGAAGGTGTTAAGGCGTCGAAGGTGTGATCGATAGCGGAAAGGAGGCTTTTTTCGAGCAGACCGGGAACAGGAAATTTGATTTCGAAGACGTAGCCTCTGGTAGTTTCCCGAGTCACTTGACCGGGCTTTAGTCGACATTTCCGCGAGCTTTGTCGTCGTTCCTCCGCGAAACTCTCCTCGAGGACCTCGTCTACGATTCCGGAGATATGCCGAGTATGCGGTAGCCAGTGAGACGGTGCCCTGCGTTCCATCTCACGGAGGAAGTTTCATATCCGATATAGACATGTTTCGCGTTAACGCCTTTCGAACTGCACGCCTTTGCCCTCTTGGAAACCGACCTCCGCGCGGCAAAGAGTCAACGAAATTTCTATCACCCGCCTTTGATCGCGAATCCTGTGACCGTGCAATCACGGGACCTCCAGCTATTATATACCTTCCTTCGAATAATAAATCCTTCCTGCGATTGAAATTCCGAGAAAAATTATTTTTAACCAGGAATTCGAATTAGCCCTTTCGCGACGAGTGTCGTATATATACGGCAGTCATTTATCGGTTTACATCGGCTGATGCTGTCTACATACGGCAAATCGTAATTATATTAATGTATTATTAACCCTTTGCACTCGACGATTTTTTGGCTACAGAAGAGTAGAAAATCAAAGATTCTCTATTAAAAAAATGACAATACTTTTTTGAGCGGTAAATAAAGAATTTTATAATAATAGAATTGTAGAATTATTTGATTTCGATATCTTGTACACTGTTACATTACATTAAATTTGATGTATTAATTAATATCGATCTTCCAAATTTTATGAAATGGTGATTGAGGGTCACCTCTCGAGTGCAGGGGGTTAATATGTAGGATTTGTAGCTAGATTAATCCTATGCAGACCGAGATATGCGCGTCTAATAAATAGCAACTCCCTTTTAATAATAAAACAGGTTTATTTAATTAACATATTACACTAAGTTCCTCTCAATTCTAGCTAACACGATTCTCTATTCACTACGTCTCGACTACACACAATCTGCCTCGTCCGCGCCCTTGCACCCTTATTTAAAGTTAAAACTTTCTCTCAAACAATAGACCCAGTCATAAATATCTCATCCGTTCGCATACACTCCAGGCATCATCCTAAACGCCTAAGTCGAAGCCAATATATCGAATCCGATATATATATATTTATTAACTCTTTGCACTCGACTTCTCAGTCACCATTTAATCAGATTCTAAAAATGGATGTTAATTAATATACCAAGTTTCCAATTACCCAACGATGCGTGGAATATCGAAGTAAAATAATTCTACGTCTTAATTTTCATACGATTTCTTATTTATTATTTTAGAAATATCGTCGACTTTATGGCAGAAAGTCTTCGAATTACTATTTTCCTGTAACGAAAAAATCGCCGAGTGCAAAGGGTTAATAATTACTAATATGTATTCCTAATATGTAAATATAATAATTACTAATATCTATATGTAATATGTTTCAGTAATGTATATATTAATTTCAATAGCGAATTTAACTTAAAGCTAGAACAGGCATTAGGCAAAGCAGAAAATGGTGGCGAAGTATGATCAGTCGCGCCGTCGCGAAAAGTGGCGAAATATGGTGCACATGATTAACCCATCGTGAAAGGATTAATCGTCGAATGTTAAATATACGTCGATGAATGTTAAACGAAATATTGTACGGGAGAATACGAGAATAAATACACACACGGCATGTAGGGCGTTCAAGAAAGTCGAGGGAGATTAAAAGCGGAAGGTTGGTGGTCGTAGGTCTGGTTGGGAATTCGAACGAAAAGGGGAAAAACCGGACGGGGAACAAAGAGAGACCGGTTTTCGGTACTTTGTATTTAACCGAACCACGAGGTAGTTGGGTTTTGATCGCCAATAGGGATGAAGCTGCAGCGCGACGATGGCTGCTGCGGCGCTCTCTAATCGTCCGCAAGCCGCTTAGCCCACCCCATCCTCGCATCGGCCTCTTTCAGTAACATTACGTCGGCGGTTGGTACACCAATTTCTCCATCAGAGCTTGAACCACCGGTATTAACATCCGCCTCGGTCTTCTCGTACGTCGACCAAGATTCCCGTTGACTGTTCACGAAACAAGAGCCATGCTAATACGTTCCACGACCGACCCTTTCCACCCCCTTCCAATATCTCTTCGCAACATTTCCCACGAGGTCCCTCTCCTCGTTTTGACCCTGATTTTACGCTCCATTTGCCAAAATTTACCACGAACAATTCGCGAATTATTCCATAATTATTACCAAATACGTGTACCACGGAGACAGAAAATTTTCGAAATATCACGGAAGCGTGATTAATTTTATAGAACGTATCTGGAAATATGAAATCTGCACGTTGCTAGATCCGAAAATCCGTACTCGCACTCGACTAATTAAAAGCACTTTTATCAAAGGAGATTCACGAATCGTTCCATACCAGAGATAACAAGCAGTTTTCGCAAACAGCGCGCGATTCATCCGGGAATTAATCGGTCAAAGGCATCGAGGTAATAGCATTCGTTAGCCATCGGTCGAGAAGATCGGATCCGGACAAAGTCGCGATTTTCGACCACTAGGACTAGGACTCGGGGCAGGTGTTTCGTTAGCCGTCAAACGGTGCGACGCGGACGGAAAGAGAGACGGTCGTAGCCGGTTTCGCTGGCAGTGGTGGCGAAAGTTCAGCCACGTGTTTTCGACAGAAGACAAACGACAGCGGGCGCTTCTTCCGGGATGGCTGCCGCGTCGACGTGCATTCCCAGCGGCGCCATGACATTTAGATGATATTAAAATGAAATTTTCCCCGCTGCTGTCCCTGCTTACCGTGATGGCGGGCAGGGGTGGGTTCTCGTTTCAGTTTTTGACGGCTGCAGACTCGCGCCATCGTCGGGCCGAAACGAGTCGAGACGAGGGTGGGAGAAAAAGAGTGCCGAACCGTGGACGCCGTTAATGGGTTCCGTCGACGACCCGTAGCTTTCGTCTCACCACCCTCGGACGCCGAGAAAAATGAACGACGCGTGTCTGACAGTCGCGGGAATAGCAGTCGAGCCGATGAGGAACCGGGCTCTCGAGCGTTTTGCCTATCTTCCACGCGAAATTCGTTTTTCGTTCTACATTTTCAGCTAACTATTCTCATTGCGCGTTCTTTCGTTCGACGGATGTTTCAGAGCTTAGGAAATAGGAGTTTTTAATATTCAATTTCACTCTCGTTTGTGTGCGTGGTGTCGTATTTGCGTGGACGTCTCTGGATGTCGTATTTAACACGTTGACTACCAACTACGAGATACCTCGTAGGTTGTTTCCCTGCACAGGACGACTACTACGAGTTGTCTCGTCCCTTCGTTATTTGCCATATTTGTACAGCTAACTCGTAGTATAACTGTAGCATAATTCAAAAAGAAAAAGTTTATAGGAGTTTATTCGTGCAGAATAACATTCTTGTAGTTTGTGATCATTTTTAAAATAATCTTGCATGTCAACTACGAGATAATTCGTATTTTTTAAGCTTCTTGATTATTACTATGTACTGTAAATAAAGTTTTTAATAATATACCACGATTAAATCGAATTGGCTTTATCGACTGGAATCGTAAAAAGTTGCATGGCAGTCAACGTGATAATGATTCCTTTAACCCCCTGCACTGTAGTGACGAGTCTAACTCATCACGAGTTCTTCCTGTAAAATTAAATCTCGCTTACGAGCTGCCAATTTCTAAAATGTTTGACAAATTTTAGCATGATTGGAATAAACGCGAGGTAGTTAATTAAAATGAAATACCTGCTCGAAGTATAATTTTTCGCGATAAAATCGTAGTAGGAGGGTGCCAATCCATTAACCAGTTTATTATCGGAAATGTTCTTTCTTTTCAGATATAATCGTAGGTGAAGTAGCATTTGAATATATCGTATCGATATATGATAATATTTTAACTGGCAATTCGTCATTCCTGGTTAATGGGTTAAATATTTGGAAGAATAATAGCATCTCGATGATCGTGAGAGAGTTGTCGTCGAACAATTATTTGCGACATTCCCTGTATTTATCTTTCGATTTAATTTTATATACATTTGTGAATCAAATCGATATATCGCGTTCGAATGGAAATAATTATAAAATATCGAGGAAGACGTGGTTTCCCGGCTTCCTGTGCCCCCTGACAGATTCCTTTAATCCGTGGCAAAAGCTGCCATTTGATTTTATCCGAAGAATATACAGAGAGCTTGGCGTGATTGTTACAGTTAGTCGGAACAACGAAGAAATCTGCATCGTTGAAGGCCCTGGAACTCGAGTTATTCCCCGGCAACTTGTCCCTCTTCTCGTTCGTGGGAAAAAGACTTTCTTTTTTCCCTCGTTGAGTCCGCGCGAAGCGGAAGAGAGACGGCGGGGGACTCCCTTCGAACTCGTTTGGAAGTACGACATTCACTTTGCATTTCATTCGGGAAATTGTTATCAATCTAGAGGGGAACGTCGTGCCTTATGCTCCTGAAAATTTCCCACGAATCCGCGGCAACTTCGTTCGTAGAAATAATATTCGATTTCGCAGCCGGAACGACGCGCTAATCTCGGCTCGAGTTATTGTCGCGCCTTGCCAGGTGTCGTGGGAGCAATTCTCGTCGGTATAATGGAATTTCGAAAATGGGAAAGAATTCGCGAAGCTTTTTCCGAGACCGACGGAGGAGCTTTCAAACTTGTATTCGTTCTTTAAATTATAAACGCGGTTATTCCTCTTTCCTTTTTTATTCCATTAGTCTCACCTTTGTTCCATCTCCCTCTCCAAGAGAGTAAGAAGATTTGCAGGAGAAAAGATTCGAGTTAAAAGGAGGCGAGAGAGCAGGGACAGAGATGGAATCGTGCAAACGGGAAGAAGAAAAGCGTTAATCCTTCAAACGTCGAATATCTCGCTCCGCATTTCCATCTTGCTCCTCAACACTTATCAAAGAAATCCTTAATAACTCGAGGATGCTCGAAGCACATACACAGGGGAGAAAATGAGAATTGATTCCAAAAATTACAGATACCGTCGCGTTGTACCCATTTACATTAACACTATTTTTACGGACGCTATCTGTATACCTATTTCTACGGACACCTGTCAAATTCACAGGTAAAGGAAACCACGTGTCTTTTCTTTTTTTAACGATTAGTTTAGTTTAAAAGCAATTACAATATTAACAGTCTAAATATAAGTTAACTAAATCTGTTATCGTCGTATAATTGGAACAACCCATCCGTCAAATTGAAGGGTTTCGTAAATCTAGCGTTAAATTGTCACCAAAACACCCCATTTATTCCTCAACGCAAAGGAATAGTAGTCAGTGGAAACGATGGAAAAATTATTTAGATGTTCATTAAACTGGTGAACGATTAGAACTGACCCATCTCTTTAGGACCACGCAGATCACAAGACGTGTCCAGAAAACGGGAGACAAAAGACAAAACGCAGGAAAGGGATCACCCCCACATTGCTAGGATGTAGAATTTTCTTTGCTATTTAATTTTTACTACAACAGTATATATGATCCATTCACTGCACATATCGATTAACTCCATTTTTCGAAAAATCTTAAATTTAAGTGTCAAAGCACTTGGTATACTCATATATGGTATACTCATGGTACACTCATAACCTCTTATATTTAAGATTTTTCAAAAGATGGAGTCAACCCTTTGCACTCTGCGATCGAGAACTTCCTGCCATAAAATCGACGATATTTTCAAAACGGTAAATAAGAAGTGCAAATTAATCTTAGAATTATTTTACCTCGATATTCCACGCATTGTTGGGCAATTTTAAATTCGAGATATTAATTAATAATGATGTTTAGAATTTGTTTAAATGGTGACTGAGAGTCGCCTCTCGAGTGCAAAGGGTTAATCGATTTGTGCAGTGAACGGCTGATATATCGCAATCTATCATCCAGAGATCTCTATATCGAGGTACCAGAAGTCAGTTCAAATAACATGGAGAAACAATCCAAAAAGTCAAACCATTTATTATCCAATATATATCATAATCTATCAACGAGAGATTTCGGATATGGAAGCATGAACAATTCGACAGTATCGTCGGGGGGACAGGAAAATCAGGCGAGTTTGTAGCCATCCACCCCCCGTGTGGCTAAATTATTTGCGGTTCATCGGGGTTGTCGTGACAGGGTGAGGCTCGGTGTTTTACAAATCCGCCTCGTTACTTACCACAAGCTGTTCGTCCCATGCATTATTCATACCTGTAGCCCGATTCCGCGTCTCGTATATTTTACTTCGATCGCGGCCAGACTCTCGCAGCCCCGTTCCAATCGGGTGCAGAACGATGGCTCGCTTTCTAATCCGACGGAACGCGCCGCCATTCCATCCCCGGGGCCACATTTCACCCGGCTCTCGCCTGGAAGAAGGAGCCGGACACGCGTCATTGATTTCGTAACAAGATAGAGAGCGCCCAGCCCGGTTCCAAGCGTCGTTTGTTCAACCCCTTCTGGGATAAAGGGATAATTTTTCTTCGAGGAATTGGATCCCACGTAACAATGGGCCGGACGTGCGCCTGACACGATGCGTTCGATGGAACCTGCAAGAACTAATCGTTTCACGAGCTGGAATCGAAGGTTCCCGGTTTATCCGCGTCCATTTCACGAGGATCAAAGTGGCTGTTTGAGGCTTGATAATTGATGTTGCTTGGATGTTACGTTGCTCGATTCAGGCGTTTTATCGTGCTATTTTCTGACTCCGTGAGCGGGAGCTTCTTTATTTTGTGACCGACAGATGTTGTAATAATTATTTTCTTTTAACCCAGTTTCGAGATTTCAGGATTAATACCTTAGTCTAGCATTTGAAGATTGACTTGATATATTATATGGGAAAATTTCAATTTTGGCTAGATGATTTATCCTATTAGAAAATAATTATAAACGTTAGAAATAATTTCTTTTTCTCACTCTTTTATTTTAGGATAATATATAAATAGGAATTATTTCTATAGGGACAGTGGTTTTTGGTCCAACTTTTGCAAATTTGCGAATCAGCTCAGGGGTTAATAAGTGTTTGGAAGTTATGGATCGGTGTTGATATTGCAAAAATTAAAGGAGTAAAATAATATTTGAAATGTAGAGATACACGTATACGTAATCTCTAAGTCGTTCCTAACCCTCGATATAAAGGGCCAATGTTTATAGAATAGACAGTTCCCCTGTAAGAAAATGAGTAATGTTCGTGCGGCTGACTATCGTTTGTTCGATCCTTCCGAGGATAAGGGGCCAATTTTTCTTCGAGGAATTGGATTTTCTCTAACAATGGAGTCGACGTGCTCTTGACGTCGTAATGTATTTGATAGCACTTGTTCGAGCTAAGCGGTTTTCTCCCGGTAAAAACCGACTGGACTTGGATCGTCCAATCCTGGCGGGACTCGAAACACGATTACTAATTATCTAAAAAATAAAACTACTTAAACAAAACACAGAGTGACCGAAACAGAGTGAAAATTAATTAAAATTAATTAAAATTACTAAAATCAAAGTGTCCGACGCTTCACCGTGCCACGAGACTTCCCATAAACAAACATTTTCGTGCAAATTAATTAAACATAATCCAACGCAAACGTGTACATTCCCAAAAATCGAGTCACTCGTATAACCCTGTACTATAACTCTTCTCACCCCGTGCAATAAAACAAGAATTTCCCGAATTTTCACGTAACATCTTCAATACGATAACTGCACGCAACCCCGTACCAAGACCCCGTCGCACCCCGAGACAATTCCGTCCACTGGTCGTGAAAGACTTTCGAAATGCAGTTCACCAGTTGACACTGGCATTTCTGCAATCCTGGTGGCCGTGGATCGCCGATCGACACGAAATCCGCGCGCGTGTCACGCGACACGAACGACGCGTTAACTCGGCGTTTAACATTGATCGATAATTCGCGCAAATGCCGTGGAATTTGCATACAGCTGCCGCGGCGATCGCGCTCGATGCAGGCGCCTGAGCCACGAGGGTGAAAAATGCGCGATGGCACGGTGACGAGGGACGACAGAGGGCGGAGGATGTGCGAGGCCAGCGGCGGAAGTGCGTGCGCGTATTCGCGGAGTGTCGAAGCGTCGAAATCGAAGGGGGTGAACAGGTAAAGGGCGTCGGGCGCCCAGGGGGTGGGTCGGACCGGTGGGGTGATGAGGGAGGGACATCCCGCTACGTAATTACGGTGGATTATCGTGAAAGTGTGCGCAAAGGGGGCACCTGGCCCGGGGGGCGTGCCACCCTACAGGGGAACCCCCCTCGGGGTGCACGTGGCAGAAAGAACCCGGTCGACGCACGGTACATCTACATTTCCTACACGCTGCTGGCGGAGCTGCATCTCTTCGAACAGGTAATCCCATGTCTTCTGATCTGGTTCTCCGTCTGCTTTGCGTTGTCGGGTAATTACTCGGATCACGCTTAAAATGACGATTAAAATGGCGGTAAATTTGTAGGAGAGCGCCAGGGAGTATGATTAAATACGCGATTAAAATTGTCGGGATGATCGTCAACGATTTTCGAAATTAGTTATAAAATCGCTTACAATTGTGGTAATAAGAATTGACCCTTTGCACTCGAGAGGTGAGCTTCAGTCACCATTTCATAAAATTTGGAAGATCGGTATTAATTAATATATGAAATTTAATGTAATGCAACAGTGTGCGAGATATCGAAATCAAATAACTCTACAATTTTATTATTATACAATTCTTTATTTACTGCTCAAAAATGTATCGTCAGTTTCTTAGTAGAGAATCTTTGATTTTCTACTCTTCTCTAACCAAAAAATCGTTGAGTGCAGAGGGTTAAATTAGCAGTTTCTTACTTTTACCAGGAAAATCAGAGGTGAATAAAATTTTCTAGAGTTAAAGGTCGAGAGTAAAATATGTATGCATTATCTTTACCCTTATTAGGATCTTAGAAAATTTTATTTAATTTTGATCTTCCTCAGGAAAGTACGAAATTGGTGCCTTACGAATTCTTTATCTTTCGTTATATTTTTGTAAAATTTTATGGAGTTGGCGTTGCATATGGCGGTCTATTTGTAGGAGAGTATTAGGGAATACAACGAGGAGTATGATTGAATACGTAATTAAAATTGTCGGGATGATCGTAGACAATTTTCGAAATTAGTTATAAAATCACTTACAATTTTGGTAATAAGAATTAAATTAGCAATTTCGTACTTTTAGCAGGAAGATTAGAGGTGAATAAAATATTCTAGAGTTACAGGTCGAGAGTAAAACATGTATGCATTGTCTCTACCCTTATTAGGATCTTAGAAAATTTTATTTAATTTTGATCTTCCTCAGGAAAGTACGAAATTGATACCTTACGAATTCTTTATCTTTCGTTATATTTTTGTAAAATTTTATGGAGTTGGCGTTGCATATGGCGGTCTATTTGTAGGAGAGTATTAGGGAATACAACGAGGAGTATGATTGAATACGTAATTAAAATTGTCGGGATGATCGTAGACAATTTTCGAAATTAGTTATAAAATCACTTACAATTTTGGTAATAAGAATTAAATTAGCAATTTCGTACTTTTAGCAGGAAGATTAGAGGTGAATAAAATATTCTAGAGTTACAGGTCGAGAGTAAAACATGTATGCATTGTCTCTACCCTTATTAGGATCTTAGAAAATTTTATTTAATTTTGATATTCCTCGTGAAGGTACGAAATTTGTACCTTACAAATTCTTTATCTTTCGTTATATTTTTGTAAAATTTTATGGAGGAGACGTTTCCTGACTCTAAATCGTCGGATAAATTTTGTATTTATTCGCGGAAGAGGATTTTTCGCCAACTATAAGCTCTTTGTTCGTCTATTTTTATAAAGGATTGTTTATCCGGATGGCATTGTTTGTAGGTAAACACGTAAATAATCAGTTTGTTTTCCGTGTTCCCATGGAAGATATCGGCGTCGAGATCTCTACCTGCGAATCAAAAATAACTAGAGCAATTAAGAATAAAAAGTTGTTTTTCCGGAAACGTTTGTTTACGACGTGTGAGCGAGAAAAACAATCCCTTCAGCGAGCTTTTAAAAAATACGCGTGGATCCGGTCATTTTTCGAACACCTGTCCACCTCGTCGGTGATTAAACGGAGAAAGGACGAGTCACTTTTTCCAAAAATTGGAAAATGAAATCCTAGTGAAACGACGAGCAATTCGACTCTCACTTTCGATCTGAAACCGGTAACTTTTGATAATAATCGAACGACTTC
Organism: Eufriesea mexicana; assembly: GCF_001483705.2. Lineage (NCBI taxonomy): Eukaryota > Metazoa > Arthropoda > Insecta > Hymenoptera > Apidae > Eufriesea > Eufriesea mexicana. The sequence continues at coordinate 184,349 of NW_016908719.1, read as the reverse complement.
TTATCATTTCGAGAATCTCGCGCGATAGAATCCAAAGCTCCGCAGAAATTCACCGCATTTTAACCGTAAATTATTGTTTAATCGAGCTCATTTTTCTGGAATTGCGAGGAGGGACGAACTCTACCAAAGGAATCTTGCGGCCTTGGTTTCGGCTTAGGCGTTTAAGACAATGTCTGGAGTGCGTACAGACGGATGGGTGACCACATGCAAGGATTGTACGGATGAGATATTTATGATTGCGTCGAGTGCAAGCAATGAACGAAAGTCTAGGAATGGGTCGAGGTTGCGTGGGAAATAATTGATCAACGAAGAGAGTTTTTGTATGAAAAGAGAGACCCAATGATGCGTGGAATGTCGAAGTAAAATAATCTTACGTCTTAATTTGCATACGATTTCTTATTTACCGTTTCAAAAATATCGTCGACTTTATGGCAGTAAGTCTTCAAAGGAGTGCAAAGGATTAATTTAGCAAAAATCCCTACATTTTTAAAATACAAGAACTTCGTCGAAACTCGAGACCACCCCTTTGCTTCATCGTTAAGACGGAAAAAATTCGTCTGTAAATCGGGATTCATAAATGGAGGAACGATTTTTCAACGGCAGCCGGGGCCTTTCGCGTAACGATCCAGCGACGTGACAAACCGCTAAGAAGCTCCCTGTTCCAGGAGCCCGTTCGACGCTCGTCTCCTCCATAGATCACGCAAATTCGCCGGCTTTGTCCCCGCGGGGTGACGCCTGCACGGGTGCTACCCGTCCTCTTCGTCCGGGATAGTCGCGGAATCTCGCCGCGCTGACTGGTAATCGGCAATTCCTCGTTAGAAATCCTCGCCGACGTGCACGTCGTCGACTGCGACTGTCTAAGTGTCAGGCATTGATTAAGCCTGACACCTCCGATTAAATACGTCACGTGGAACTGGCGAACCCTTTTCCAAAGACGAAGCCTCTTGAATTATACCTGATCCACCTCTGTCTCTGCCAGATCGATTCGCCGGGGAGTCCCTTGGAATTTTCATCGTCCCAAATGGCATCGATCCACGAGGAAAACGCTCTAATAGTCAGGATCCTAACGAGTTGGGAATTTCTCGCGATCGTTCGAATCCATGGGTCCACGTTCCGCGATTTTTCCGCGAAATAGAAGGGACGACGGAACTCGAGGGGGTGTTCTAAACAGAGGAGAAGGGACCACATTCGTGGAACATTCCCTCAGGGGGGGGAGCTAAACAGGGGACGTTCAGTAGTATTGGGATGGTAAACGAGGGACGCTCGTTTATTAAGGTAAACTGTTCTCCCATGGAACTCGGGTCTAGAGGACCCCTTAGTATCTGGCTGCCAGATGGGCCCTAGAAAGTCGGGACCAGGCCACGTGAGGTGGTCTCGCATAAACCCCGACTTTCCCTAGCATAAACCGAGAGTAACGTCGCTGTGGCTACCTTCTCGACAAGGGTCCTCGCGAGGATGACCCTTCGGAGGAGTCTTCTCCACCCTTGCTGCTGTACCTTGACAAATGCTGTTTAGTTTTCGTGCCTTTTCTGTACATAGGCAAACACGCGACCTAATATAAGATAGTTCTTCAGTGTATATTATACTAAAGCGATAAGCGCGGTTAGTTTTAACCGTTTGAGTCCCAGGGGGGTTTGAAACAACACTGTCGAGGAATCCCAAGCGGCGCGATAGTGCTTTGTTTATATTATGGCGATGAATGACCAAGTGGCGCGATAGCGCTTCGACTTCGACAGTCGGTGACGAACCGTCGTCGAGAACGCTCGAAATGTGCTGGGTTTTCTCGACATGAAATGTAAACAACGCCATCGCGAGTGCTTCGTGTAGGAGCCATCGATCTCGTAGCCTAATTTGTATGTATAACCCTTTTACACGTTTTTGTTCTTTGAATTCGTATCTTTGTAAACATTTCCTGGCATAATAAACGTATGTTAAAAAAGGAAAAGCTTTAGAGGGCCCGTTCTGGAAGAATTATATAATTATTAATGTAGGATACCAAAAGAAATCGCGAATCGGCTGTTGCCAACAAAAACAAATTGTAAACCGATCGATATCTTCTAGAAGCAAATCGAAAAGTTATTCTATATAACAAAATTAAGTTGCGTGACTCCTCTGCGGGGAGATGAAGCGTAGGTTAAGGAAAGCATAAAAGCTTGACCCTTGACAACCAAGACAGAGTCCTTAGAAATCGGTTGTGGCCAGCACAAGCGTGAGTCGCTTGGTGTTGGAAAAAGAATTTTAAAAGAGTTCGTCCTTGTGTGTTTTCGTTTCGTTATCTTGGTGTTATTTCCCTAAGTTAAATCAGTTTACGAGTTTTGAGTTTGCGTTATCGTGTTCTTGTTCTTTCGTGAATTTTCGGTGTCTCAAGACCAGTTTCGCTATCCTATATTAATAATTAAGGTTACATAAATTATGTAAGGTTACATGAATTATGTAATTATTACATAATTAAGGTTACAGTCACAGAGAGGAGTTACAGAGGAGTTACTTAGTTGGTTATTAAGTGGTTGATCTGAGTTTAGCGTGTGAAGAGATAGAGTTAATTTGTAGGGGAAACGAGCGAATAAAGTAAAAATTGCTACAGTAGTTAGGAATATGAAGTCGCTGGCGGAAATCGAGCTTCGCGTAGGTTCGAATCCGGTTGGAAGATTGGCAGGGATTTGCGGGGTTATCGCGACGCGGATTTTGTTTACAGACTCTCGGGTTTGAATTCAATTATCCGGCTTGAGTATCCGCGGAACGTTAATTCGGAATATGTATGGAGCTTGTGGAAATGTCACGAGAATTGCGCGTGTACGAATGAAATTTAGACGGACCTCGTAGAAATTAGGAATTAGACGAGTTAAACGGATAAAGGGGGATTGCTCGTTTGGATTATAATTAGTTTCGTTAAGTATCAAAAGCCGGACGGAGGAAATCACTGATTTTGATGGGGATGAGTCTTTGCAGGGGTAGGTAACGACAATGCGCGTTAATTAGGTGAATTTGTTGCCATATTTCGAAGTTTGTACGAATTCGTTGCAACCTCGCGTGGTTGTAGGATCGGTGGTTATATATTCTTGGTGGAATTGAAAATTGCTATTTTATTAACGTTCTCACGATCGTTGATCTTCGTTGCTTTCGTTGCTTTCGTTACCGGAAAAATTACCCTCCACGATTTAGCCTAATTTTAGTCTAATCTAGCGACTAGTTAGGGAATCAAATACCTATGAATAAACGTTGTTTGAATGTTCGTGGTAATTCTCGTAGAGTCTACATTCCTGAAAATGAATACGCAATCGAAATTGCTTTATCAAACTTGGTAAGAACTTAAAAATCAAAATTCATAGCTTGAAGGTTAGGTGAAAGTATTCCCAGTTTAACAATGCCCATAATTATAATTTTTCTTTATACTTCCTAAGTTCTAAATAATTAATAGTATATTGATTAATAATAAGGGTATTACTAACGAAGATACACTGCTAAAATTAATATTAAATATCGTTTACGTATAATTACTGTATGTTCTCTTGTGTTACTGTAAAAATAGCAAAGGATTAGAAAAAGAATGTTGTCTCAAATGAGAAGCAAAACATGATACATAATGCGAACCTTGTTAGGAAATAAATTCAGTATACCAAGGACAAGGATAGAAGATCAAGCAACATTCGATCAGCGCCATCTTGATTTTCGACTGGACGCTGAGGAAAGTAACAGGAGCACAGAATGTGCGAGGAGATCGTTGGGTACACCCGAGAGGACAGAAAGGGGTTAGAAAAGGATAGAGTAGATTCGGCAGTAAAAAATCACAAATCACCAAATTTCGGTAATTATTTTATGAACTTTTATAATTGCATCGCAAAGCTGGAACCATAAGCAATATTCTTATGTAATTTTTGTTAATAATTTGTTTCTAATTACCTTGTTATTAATAATTATATGACGGCGTGCGTGAATTCGTAACAACGATCCGCCATGATTGATCGTTGAAATATTTTATTATGAACGGAACTGGAAGTAAAATGTGATTAAAAATGAAATGAAAACATACACAAGAATATTGCTTTTATAGTGGATGCATGTAATTCATAAATTAGTTGCATAAAAGATAGTTATTAATGACAAACTATTAGGAACTCCGGCCACAATTCGAACACTCCGTACAAAAATGACTAATAATTAATTAATTAACGAGAAATTTATATCTAAAATAATATTAAAAAGTTCTTAAAGGATGCCTCTTTACGATGCAATTATATATATGTTCACAAATTGTTCATAAAAGTTGAGTAATTCGATGATTTTCCTTTCAAGTCAATCCTATTGGCCAATCATTTCCTCTATCCTTTTCTAAGGGTAGGGCAAATCGTTGATTGGCTCTTGGATAGCCAATCAGAAAGACTTGCGATCAGCGCCATCTGTGAGTTTTGGCTCGAAGCTTTTTCTTTCTCGAGCTTCAAGTAAATAATCACAGATGATGCTGATCGCAACTGTTTCTCATTGGCGCTAGTAAAGCCAATGAGAAAGACTTTCGATAAGCGTCGTCTACAAATTTTGACTGGGAAGTCGTGTTAGCTAGCAAGAGCACAGTATGAGCGAGGAGCTCGACGAAGACACGTCGCGTGATAGACAAGGATAGATCGCGGTTAGAAAAGGATAGAGTATCTTCGGCAGTAAGAAATCACAAATCACCAAGCTACGGTAATTAATGTATGAACTTTTATAATTGGATCATAAACGTGAAATTACAGGCAACATTCTTATACTATTTTCGTACATAATTTGTTGCTAATTAGTTTGTTATTAACAGTTATTTTTAGGAGTGTTTAAACTAATGCCGAAGGTATCAATGGTTTGTCTTTAATTACATCTTTTTACGCAATTAATTTATGAATTAAATGCATACATTAAAAAACAATATCATTACGTATGTTTACATATAATTTTTATTTATGATTTACTTCTACTTTTGTTCAGAATTGATGCCGATCGAATTTTACTTGAACTTCCAGTCCAAAATCATAGATGGCGCTGATCGCAGTCGGTAAAAATGTCATTGATTTTATTTGCACTAGTACCTCCTTTGGTTATGTGCTCTTAATACATAAAAATAAATCAATTCGGTAGTAGAAAATTAATAAATTATCAAGTTTCTTTAATTAATTCATGAACTTTCATAATTGCATTGCAAAAATGGAACTTCAGACAATATTCTCATACAATTTTCATACGTAATTTGATGCTAATTAATTTGTTATTAATAATTATTTGACGGCATACGTGATTTCGTTACAATGATGGGCATGATTGCTCGTTGAAATATTTAATTTTGAACAAAATTAGAAGTAAATCATATACAAAAATTATATGTAAATATACGCAAAGATATTCTTTTTATAATGTATGCATTTAGTTCATAAATTAATTGTGTAAAAAATATAATTAAAGACAAACCATTGATACCTGCTGCATCAGTTTAAATACTCATTAAAGTAATTATTAATAATAAACTAATTAGCATCAAATTATGTACGAAAATGGTATCAGAATGTTGCCTGTAGTTTCAGCTTTGCGATGCAACTATAAAAATTCATAAATTATTTATTGAAACTTGGTGATTTATCATTTTTTACTGCCGAATCATTTTTCAAAAATTTTCTACAAATTTCGCAGCATTGGTATGAAACCTTTTGCTAATTTAGCGATTTTGTATTAGGCAAACATAACATTATAGGAACTCTCACAATGACAGAATTCCAACAATTTTACGCCAACAAATTTCGCAGTGTTGGCACGAAACCTTCTGCCAGTTTTGCGATTTTATATTAGGCGAATATAACATTATAGGAGGTCTCACATTGACAGAATTTCAACAATTTTACGCTAACAAATTTCGTAGTGTTGGCACGAAACCTTCTGCCAATTCTACGATTTTGCATTAGGCGAACATAACATAAAAAGAGGTCGCACGAGAGTGGCCAAAGTTGACATTTTTCGATGAAAGCTGAATCGATTGCGGGTAGAATGAGATTAGTCCTCAGGTGCTTACCTGTCATGTGTGTAAATTTCGTGGGCGTAGGCCCCGTGGTTTGAATTTTACGGCGTTTCAAAGATAGACATAATTTCCTTGAATTCTCCGGTCAAAACTTTTGCCAATTTCTTGATTTTGTATCAGGAGAACATGATGTGACAGGAGGTTGCTCGCCGAGTCAGTTCCGAGAAATGACGTCATTGCCAAGAATTTTTGGACAATACTTTTGCAGCCTCGCCATAAAATTTTCGCCCAATTTCGCGACTTTGTATCAGGATAACATGACATGAGAAGAGGTCTACGGCCGAGACAGTTCCAAGAAATGACGTCATTTCCAAGAATTCTCGGACCATACTTTTGCAACCTCGCCGTAAAATTTTCGCCCAATTTCGCGACTTTGTATCAGGATAACATGACATGACAAGAGGTCTACGGCC